>NC_091789.1:44001509-44301509 GCF_029378745.1 Bos indicus
ATCTGTGTCATGAAGATCTTTTTTGCACACTCATTTAATAAAGCAAAATCCCCTTAACTTGGCTTGGTGTGCCCAGCATGATATTGGCTCTGCCTACCTCAGGATGTACCCCTACCTCCTCAATTTTCTCTAGCTATATTGGCTCTTTAATTGTTCTTGGCACACATCAAGTTCATTTCTATTTCAAGGGCTTTGAACGAACTCTCTCTGCTTCAAGGATTCTTGTCTTGGCTCTATGCAAGATGGCCTCCTTTCATCATTCAGCAGTTCAAATTGAACAGTTAAACTTGTCAGTTCAAATGTCATTTCCTCAAAGAGAATATTTCTTATCCTTCTTGCTAAAGTAAATCCTGATTTCCTCACCTCCAAATCCTTATTTAACTTCACTATCTGAAATCACCTTATTTACTGATAAAAAAAAAAAAATCTGTTTCCCTATAAGGAAGTTTTTATCCATGAGGGATTTTGTCTTGGTCTTCACTATGTTCCCAGTGCAGGAACGGTATTTGGTATACAGTAGTAACATAATACATCTTTGTTAAATCATTGAAATGAGAAACCTTGTCAAGGTTTTCCTCAATGTACTTCTCCAAACGTACCGATAATTTATTTTCTGTCATTTGTCGTGTGGTCTAGGAATACTGTATTCTTCATTACTCCCAAATAAAGCCCTTGCATCTCTCATTATATGTCCTTACCCATACTGTTCATTCTGCAAATTTCATACACAGGATCATTTCCAACTCAAATTGTATCCATCCTTCAAAGCCTAGTTCTAAAGCCATTTCCTGAGTGATATTTTGGTTTCCTTGACACGAAGAGCATCTCTCCCTCTTATGCACCATCACAGCACTTGGCATTTCCCATACAACTTACATTATATTCTACTACTATTTCTGTAACACATTTATGCATCCATGCCATGTTTTCAGGGCCTATCCTTTGCATCTATTTATACAACATGGGATCTACCAGGACAGCCAAATGGTACACAATGTGTCTTTTAAAATTTTTTTTCAGTGAGAAAACCTTGATAGCTACTTCAAGGACAATAAACCACCTTGAAGAAGATCATGTTTGTTTTGTGAAGAGTCATTTGTATTGTCTTACTTATGTAAGTGTGGGATAAGTAGACCCCATTGTCCAAAAAGAAGCATATAAGGGAACTTTCAAAGATTTTGAATTGTCTAGGAAAAGGTTATCTTCCAACTTGTAGGAGGTTGGTCTCCAGAAATAAAAGGAAGTCAGCAGTTCTGGATTCATGAGGCAACTACACTGAAAGAGATGATTACCAAGAGATGCAAAACTTAGCTTATTAAGACATGAAGCCCTTCAGCTGTGAATAACTGTGGAATAATCATCCTACAAAGAACTATCAAAAACAGTCTATGTAAATGGATCCATGGCAGCATCATGTGAAAAAGACCGAGGCTCTAATATACTTCGTAATTCAGTTCAAACTTTCACAAATAGTTTTGTCAGGGTCAACATTTACTCTTTGCGACTCCATGGACTATACAGTCCATCGAACTCTCCAGGCCAGAATACTGGAGTGGGTGGCCTTTCCCTTCTCCAGGGGATCATCCCAACTCTGGGATCAAACCCAGGTCATTGCGGGTGGATTCTTTATCAATTGAGCTATCAGGGAAGCCCTGAGATTACACAGGGGCACCATTTACAAGACTATAATATTAACTATGTCCTCTAGAGTTGTGTGTGTATAACTGCACAGCTATTCACAGTGCCCTGAGATGTTGATGCCTTTAGCATTGTTCCACACCTCTCTTGATATTTGACTCTATATGATCATTCTGAGAATAAGTAGATCATCCTATGTTGCTACTACCTGATGTTTATGAGGCAGCTGACATCAGAGTTTATCCTATCTCATCATCTTAGAACAGACTTTCATATATAACTGGATGAATGAAAATAACTATGTCAAAGACTCCTCACCAGTTTGGTGGGGAGCTCTCTTGCTGATACTAACAACACTGAAAAGTAACCATCTCCCTTTAAACAATCTCCAAGAAAGCATGTTATGTCACTCAGCTTTCCTGTTTCACTTGATTTATCAGCAGCAAAAGCCCTTAGATGGTAATCTGCACAATATAAAAAGGAGGGCCAACAAAATACAAATTTTCTCATCCTCACTCTAACAAAAAAAGTTATTCACAAGAACTTAGATCTCAGCCATTCTGACTGGCCTGAAATGGTACCTCATTGTGGTTTTGATTTGCATTTCTCTGATAATGAGTGAAATTGAGCATCTTTTCATGTGTTTGTTAGCCATCTGTATGTTTTCTTTGGAGAAATGTCTATTTAGTTCTTTGACCCATTTTTTGATTAGGTAGTTTGTTTTTCTGGAATTGAGTGGCAGGAGTTGCTTGTATATTTTTGAGATTAGTTGTTTGTCAGTTGCTTCATTTGCTATTATTTTCTCCCATTCTGAAGGCTGTCTTTTCACCTTGCTTATAGTTTCTTTTGTTGTGCAGAAGCTTTTAATTTTAATTACATCCCATTTGTTGATACTATTTCATGCCAGTCAGAATGGCTGAGATCCAAAAGTCTACAAGCAATAAATGCTGGAGAGGATGTGAAGAAAAGGGAACCCTCTTACACTGTTGGTGGGAATGCAAACTCGTACAGCCACTATGGAGAACAGTGTGGAGATTTCTTAAAAAATTGGAAGTAGAACTGCCATACAACCCAGCAATCCCACTGCTGGGGATACACAACGAGGAACCCAGAATTGAAAGAAACATGTGTACCCCAATGTTCATCACAGCACTGTTTATAATAGCCAGGACATGGAAGCAACCTAGATGTCCATCAGCAGATGAATGGATAAGAAAGCTGTGGTACCTATACACAATGGAGTATTACTTAGCCATTAAAAAGCATACATTTGAATCCGTTCTAATGAGGTGGGTGAAACTGGAGCCAATTATACCGAGTGAAGTAAGCCAGAAAGAAAAACACCAATACAGTATACTAATGCATATATATGGAATTTAGAAAGATGGTAACGGTAACCCCATATGTGAGACAGCAAAAGAGACACTGATGTATAGAACAGTCTTTTGGACTCTGTGGGAGAGGGAGGGGGGGATGATTTGAGAGAATGGCATTGAAACATGTATAATATCATATAAGAAACAAATCGCCAGTCCAGGTTCGATGCAGGATACAGGATGCTTGGGGTTGGTGTACTGGGATGACCCAGAGGGATGGTATGGGGAGGGGGGTGGGAGCGCATTTCAGGATTGGGAACACGTGTACACCCGTGGCAGATTCGTGTTGATGTATGGCAAAACCAATACAATATTGTAAAGTAATTAGCCTTAATTAAAATAAATAAATTAAAAAAAGAAGAACTTAGATAACCCTGGGTACTGGTTGAAAAGAGAGAAATACTGGGAACTTTGTAAATCAATAGACTGAATTGCTGAACTTCCTGATATTTCCCATAGGGAAGGCATAAGCATTTAATATATTCAGAAGTTTGATATTTGAAACTTTCTTTACCCAGAATTTCATAGGAAGTTTTTAATCTCATTTTTTATTCCACAGCGATTTAGATCAGCACTTTGCATGTAAGAGGTATTTGGTAAATGTTTATTAAGTTAAAATGACTTACTACCTCCACCTACATCCCATGCAACTAGTGAAGGATTTTTTTTTTAATCTAAGTTCATGTGTAGTCTGAAATTTTATTTCAATGGCTTCCTAACTCTTGGAACCTTTTGCTGTTGTTCACTGCTCAGTCTCTCAGTTGTGTCCAACTCTTTGCAACCCAATGGACTGCAGCACACCAGGGTTCCTTGTTCTTCACCATCTCCTGGACCTTGCTCAAACTCACATCCATTGAGTCAGTGATGCCATCCAACCATCTCATTTTCTATTGTTCACTTTTCCTCCTGCCTTCAATATTACCCAGTATAAGGGTCTTTTCTAATGAGTCAGCTTTTCTCATCAGTTGGCCAAAGCATTGGAGGTTCAGCTTCAGCATCAGTCCTTCCAATGTATACTCAAGATTGACTTGCTTTAGGATTGACTGGTTGGCTCTCCTTGGTGTCCAAGAGACTCCAAGAGTCTTCTACAACACCACAGTTCAAAAGCATCAATTCCTAGATGTTTATCCTTCTTTATGTTCCAACTCTCACATCCATATATTACTACTGGAAAAAAAGTACAGACCTTTTTTGGCAAAGTAACTTCTCTGCTTTTTAATATGCCATCTAGAATTGTCACAGATTTTCTTCCAAGGAGCAAGCATCTTTTAATTTAATGGCTGCAGTTACAATCTGAAGTGATTTGGAGTCCAGGAAAATGAAGTCTGTCACAGTCTCTCCATCTATTTGCCATGAAGTGGTGGGACCGGATGTCATAATTTTTGGTTTTTCAATGTTGAGTTTTAAGCCAGCTTTTTCACTCTCCTCTTTCACCTTCATCAAGATGCTCTTTACTTCCTCTTCGCTTTCTGCCATAAGGGTGGTGTCATCTGCATATCTGAGGTTTTTATATTTCTCCCAGCAATACTTTATTCTAGCTTGTGCTTCATCCACCCTGGCATTTTGCATGATGTACTCTGCATATAAGTTCAATAAGCAGGGTGACAAAATACAGCCTTGACATACTCCTTTCCCAGTTTGGAACCAATCTGTTGTTCAATGGCCAGTTCTAACTATTGTTTCTGTAACTGCATACAGGTGTCTCTGGAGGCAGGTCAGGTGGTCTGGTATTTCCATCTCTAAGAATTTTCCACAGTTTGTTGTAATCCACATTGTCAAAGGCTTTAGCACAGTCAATGAAGCAGAAGTAGATGTTTTTCTGGAACTCTCTTGCTTTTTCTATGATCCAGCAGACATTGGCAATTTGATCTCTGGTTCCTCTATCTCTTCTAAATCTGGAAGTTCTTGGTTCACATATTATTGAACCCTACCTTGGAGATTTTTGAGCATTACCTTGATAGTGTGTGAATTTAGTGCAATTGTGCATTACTTTGGACATCATTTGGCACTGTCTTTCTTTGGGATTGAAATAAAAACTGACCTTTTCCCATCCTGTGGCCACTGCTGAGTTTTCCAAATTTGTTGGCATATCGAGTGCAGCACTTTCACAACATCATCTTTTAGGATTTGAAATAGCTCAGCTGGAATTCCATCACCTCCAATAGCTTTGTCCGTTGTCATGCTTCCTAAGGCCCACTTGACTTCACACTCCAACTTGTCTAACTCTCAGTAAGTGATCACACCATTGTTGTTTTCTGGGTCATTAGATTTTTTTTTGTTTGTTTAGTCCTTCTGGGCATTCTTGCCACCTCTTCTTAATATCTTCTGCTTCTCATAGATCCATACCATTTCTGTCCTTTATTTTGCGCATTTTTGCATAAAATATTCCCTTGGTCTCTCTAATTTTGTTGAAAATATCTCTACTCTTTCCCATTCTATTGTTTTCCTCTATGTCTTTGCTTTAATCCCTGAGGAAGGCTTTCTTATCTCTCCTTGCTATTCTTTGGAACTTTGCATTCAGATGGGTATATCTTTCCTTTCTCCTTTGTCTTTTGCTTCTCTTCTTTCCTCAGCTATTTGTAAGGCCTCCTCAGACAATCATTTTGACTTCTTGCATTTATTCTTCTTGGGGATGATTTTGATCACAACCTCCTGTACAATGTTACAAACCTCTATCCATAGTTCTTCATCCACTGTATCAGATCTAATCCCTTGAGTCTTTTTGTCATTTACATTGTATAATTTTAAGGGATTTGATTTAGGTCATACCAGAATGGCATAGTGGTTTTCCCTTCTTTCTTCAACTAAAGGTCTGAATTTGGCAATAAGGAGTTTATCATCTGAGCCACAGTCAGCCTCTGGTCTTGTTTTACTGCCTGTATAGAGCTTCTGCATCTTCAGCTGCAAAGAACATAACCAATCTGATCAGCATTGACCATCTGGTGATGTCCATCTGTGCAGTCGTCTTTTGTGTTGTTGGAAGAGGGTGTTTACTATGACCAGTTTTTTCTCTTGGCAAAATTCTGTTAGCCTTTGCCCTACTTCATTTTGTACTCCAAGGCCAAATTTGCCTGTTACTCCAGGTAACTCTTGACTTCCTAAATTGCATTCCAGTCCCCTACGATGAAAAGGACATCTTTTTTGGTGTTAGTTCTAGAATGTCTTGTATGTCTTCATAGAACTGTTCAACTTCAGCTTCTTCAGCATTACTGTTTGGGGCATAGACTTGGATTGCTGTGATATTGAATTATTTTCTTGGAAATGAACAGAGATCGTTCTGTCATTTTTGAGACTGCACTCAAGCACTGCATTTCAGACTCTTTGTTGACTGATGAGGTCTTCTCCATTTCTTCTAAAGTATTCTTGCCCATAGTGAAAGTGAAGTTGCTCAGTCGTGTCCAACTCTTTGCAACCCCATGGACCCCATGGGGCTCCATGGACCTCTTTGTAGCCCACCAGGCTCCTCCATCCATGGGATTCTTCAGGCAAGAATACTGGAGTGGCTTGCCCACAGTAGTAGATATTAAATTCACCCTTTCTGTTCCATTTTAGTTCACTGATTCCTAAAATGTCAATATTCACTCTTGCCATCTCTTTGTTGACCATTTCCAATGTACCTTGATTTATGAACCTAACATTCCAGGTTCCTATGCAGTATTGTTCTTACAGCATCAGACTTTGCTTCCACCACCAGATAGTTCCAGAACTGGGTGTTGTTTACGCTTTGGCTCAGCCTCTTCATCCCTTCATGAACAATTTTTCTGATCTTGTCCAATAGCTTATTGGGCACCTAGCGACCTTTGGAGTTCATCTTTCATTGCCACAATTTTTTGCCTTTTCATATTGCTCATGATGTTCTCAAGGCAAGAATACTGAAGTGGCACGAATATGTGGCATGCTGGTATAAGTTCTTTTGATGAAGGTCACTGTTACTGCCACTACTGGAACCATCAGGCCAAACTACAGGGAGGGAACACAGCCCTGCATTTCAGCAGATAATTGGATTAAAGACTTACTGAGCATGGCTTCACCCACCAGATCAAGATGAAGTTTTCCAGCAGCCAGTCCCTCCCAGCAGGAATCTTCCACAAGACTCAACCTCATTCTTCAGAGGGCAGACAGAATGAAAAACACAATTCCAGAAAAATAACCAAACTGATGACATGTATCATAGTCTTATCTAACTCAATGAAACTATGAGCCATGACATGTAGGCCACCCAAGATGGACAGGTCAGAGTGGAGGGTTCTGTCAAAATGTGGTCCACTGGAGAATGATACTTTTGTAGAGAAACATTTATGTGAATTTCTATTTCTTTTTCCCCTGTTCTTAATGCCTATGAAACTATTAATCTCTTTTATTGCCATTCTTTCTATACCTTCTAGTTATCATTGACTCCTACTCATATGTTGCAGTCACTGTTAAAATAAATTGTCCATTTTTGCTCATTTCTCCACTGCATCTCACTTTCAGACTCTAAAAGTGTTTTGTAATGTTAAGGTCTACTCCAGTGTTCCACTGATTGTGTAACAACGTCCACAATGATTTCCTTGCAATTCATTACTTGATAGTGGGAAAAGAGGTGACAGACAGAAAGTCAGTGAGGGTAGGAGAGGAAGCAATTGGGGAAAACCTTGAAGAAAAATATTTTTAAAAGTCCTTCCTATAACTTCAATAAACCATCATGTAATATCATGAGGGAAGAAAAATAACTTCTACACAATCAAGTGGATGGAAACTGAACAATATAATAATCTTTTCAAAAGAGAGAATGTTAGAATGTAATAAAAAAGAGAGTCATTCTCTGGCTTCTTGTAATATTCAATATGACTATTTATAATATACTATTGTGAAAGTAAATGGACATTTATCTTCTAACAATAAACTATTCATAACAGTAATAAAATAACAAGCCAGTTATTTGTAAACCAGTGACAAATGCTTTGGGTGGTGACCAGTGTGCAGGAGAGGCCATTGGATTAGAAAATTACTATAATTTAGAGTGATGAAAGAGATGGCAATACCAGACCACCTGACCTGCCTCTTGAGAAACCTGTATGCAGGTCAGGAAGCAACAGTTAGAAGTGGACATGGAACAACAGACTGGTTCTAAATAGGAAAAGGAATATGTCAAGGCTGTATATTGTCACCTTGCTTATTTAACTTATATGCAGAGTACATCATGAGAAACACTGGGCTGGAAGAAGCATAAACTGGAACCAAGATTGCTGGGAGAAATATCAATAACCTCAAATATGCAGATGATACCACCCTTATGGTAGAAAGTGAAGAGGAACTAAAGAGCCCGTTGATGAAAATTAAAAAGAGCAGAGTGAAAAGTTGGCTTAAAGCTCAACGTTCAGAAAACTGAAATCATGGCATCTGATCCCATCACTTCATGGCAAATCGATGGGGAAACAGTGGCTGACTTTATCTTTGTGGGCTTCAAAATCAGTGCAGATGGTGATTGCAGCCATGAAATTAAAAGGCACTTACTCCTTGGAAGGAAAGTTATGACCCATTTAGAGAGCGTATTCAGAAGCGGAGACATTACTTTGTCAACAAAGGTCCGTCTAGTCAAAGGTACGGTTTTTCCAGTAGTCATGTATGGATGTGAGAGTTGGACTATAAAGAAAGCTGAGTGCCGAAGAACTGATGCTTTTAACTGTGGTGCTGGAGAAGACTCTTGAGAGTCCCTTAGACTGCAAGGAGATCCAGCCAGTCCATCCTAAAGGATATCAGTCCTGGGTGTGCATTGGAAGGACTGATATTGAATCTGAAACCAATATTTTGGCCACCTGATGTGAAGACCTGATTCATTTGAAAAGACCCTGATGTTTGGAAAGATTGAAGGCAGGAGGAGAAGTGGACGACAGAGGATGAGATGGTTAGATGGTATCACCGACTCAGTGGACATGAGTTTGGGTAAACTATGGGAGTTGGTAATGGACAGGAAGGCCTGGCATGCTGCGGTTCATGGGGTCACAAAGAGTTGGAGACGACTGAGCGACTGAACTGAACTGAGAGTGATTAATAGGTTTCTGCCATCATCCCATTTATATTTCACTTGAATTCCTGGGAAATTATAATTATGAACCACTTGGATTATATTTTGAAAAAATAAACAGCTCCCCACCTATGAGCCTGACCTAAGCAAGTTAATGAGGATAACGGTGTTTTAACCTTCTTTCATTCTTGGCATACCCTAGGGAGAAATTGCAGATGATAGTGAAAAATTGCTACCAGTTTAGAAAGGAAGAAATGCAACTGAAGAAATCCAGCTGGAGCAGACTGCTTCATATTTAGCAAGAAAAGCACATTTTGGGTATATAAATTAAACAATGATAAGGAAACATGTAAATTAAAACTATTGATATTTTACCGTCGACTAACCTTAAGTGAGAACACAATATTAGAAAGAATAGATGGAAATAGATTTTAAAATAAATGGGAAGGTAGATTCAAATAATGTTAATCAAGTAAGCAATTTACTTTTTAAAACAAGATACAAGCATACTTTGTCTTATTTTAACTAAACATATAAATAATTTTGAATTTAAAATGTTACATGACTATAATTATAACAAATTATGGACAAAATATTTTTCAGGCAGAGGTACATCAATTTTAAAGGCTGCATTCAATTTTACAAGTTTGTCAAGCTTTTAGCCTCTGTAAATGATGAGACAAAATAAATAGAATAGATAAATCTAAGGATGTAATACATTAATATATGTCTTATCTTCCCAGTAAAATGTCTTTTGTTTGCATGCATATTTTCTACACTTTTACTTATGGAAGTGAGAGTCACTCAGCCATGTGTGATTCTTTGCGACCCCATGGCCTGTAGCCTACCACACGCCTCTGTCCATGGAATTCTCCAGGCAAGAATACTGGAGTGGGTAGCTATTCCTTTCTACAGGGGATCTTCCCAACCCTGGGGTTGAACCCAGGTCTCCTTCATTTCAGGCAGATTCTTTACTGTCTGAGCCACCAGGGAAGCCCCTCTCTTTATCATAGTGTTCAACATAACACAGGGAAGAATCTTTCCCTTATAACACATGAAGATGAATATTGAAAATACTAATTTCATTTTTTATTACTCCAAGGGGTGGGGGGGGGAAACTCTATGAACCTTATTTTCTCCATATAAAAAAATGGAGATGACAAAAGACCCCCTTGATCAAGTTTTTATGAGAATCAGATGACAAACATACTTATAAACATGTAAGGAGGTTTACAAAGTGAGATATTTTGGTAACTTCCTCATAGTCACCATCATTCTGATAAATCTGCCAGGGGTGAAAGGATGATCAAATTAATAATGATCTAGAATCATTCTGGAACAACAGAGTTTTCTATATTTTGGTCAATCACCTCTATATTATAAATCAAAAAAATAAATATATATATATGTACATATTTACTTATTTATATTTTAGATTATGAGGTTATAACCATGTAAATCTGAAAGAATATTTCATTTCACTTAATAATAGTGAACCATAATATAATATTTATTATGAACCAGGTACCATTTAATGTGTTTTACATAAAATAACTCATCTAATTCTCTACATAACTCTCTGAGTTAGATACTGTTAATATCCTCATCTTACAGATGCAGCAACTTAGGCAAAGAGAAGTTGAGTAATTTGGTCCCTCAGTTAGTGGTTGGACTAGATTTGAAACAGAAATCTAAGATCTTGGTATCTGCCACTATGTGATTCTGCCTCATTTCAATATTGATTGAGCAAGTATTATATGAAGTATGCAGTGCCAGGAAATAGAGCTATAATGCTGTACAAGATAAACAACATCATTGACCTCATGGACCTTAAAATGCAGAGTAGAGAGACATTTACCAAATACCCAAATGTAAAACTTCAACTTTGACTAGTGATATAAAAGAGTAGTACAGCATGCTCCAAGAACAGGAGCATTTGACCTAGTCCAAGAGGTAACTGAATGATTCCATGAGGAGTCTCAAGCTGAAATATGAAAGATGAACAGAATAACTAGGTGAAGAATAAAGGGAAGAACATTTCAAAAGGAGGAAATAACATGTGCAAGAGCTTTGTTATGGGAAGGAATATGGCACCATAGAAGACTTGAAAGACCAATTCCACCAACTTGCAGAAATGTAGGAGTGAGCGGAGAAATAGGATGAGGCAGTTGTAATAATCATCAGGGTCCAGATCAAGCCAGGCCTCATAGCATTTATTGAAACTTTTGATTTTGATTTTTAGAGCCATGTGAATCTATTGACATGTTAAAAAAGAGTTTACATGCTAAAATTTACATTTTTAAATGATTATTCTGGCAGTTGAATGTAAAATATTTTGTTCTTTCCAAGATGGTAGTTTAGCACAAAATGCTAGGTATCTATCTCTCAAATTCCATTATCCACCAAGTTTGATCCTGAAGGAATTTCACAGATGAATATCCTAGAATATAGGAAGTATAAGGAAAAGTGAAAAAAAATTCTGGAGACACAAAAAGCTATTTTGAACTGGAGAGACAGTGCTGAAGATTGTGAAGAACAATAAATTTAACCTCAAGGATACATACAGGAATTTTCAATCAACAATTAAAGAATATATATTCTTCTCAAGCACATATTGGGCATTTTCAAAAATGGAACATGTACTAGGTAACAGAATATATTAATTTTCAATTAATTAATTTTCAGTACTTGATAACAAATCAGTGTTGGTTTAGCTATATTTTCATCTGGTGACTTAAGTAGGAAAGAAGTCACTTTCAAACCCCTTTTGAAAATTGGCATGTTCATTTCCTTATGGCTGTACAAATCATGACAACTTTCTTCAAAGCCAAAAAGAAAAGAGATTTTCTATAGGTTCAAGTCACTAACCTCTAAATCTTCTTGTAAGGACTCAACTTATTAGGTCAGGTCCACCCAGGATAATCTTCCTTTGATTAACTAACAGTCAAGTAATTAGGGATTTTAATTACATTCTCAAAATGTCATCATCCTTGCCTTATAAGGCTTATATGGCTCTTCCCTGGTGGCTCAGACAGTAAAAGCATCTGCCTACAATGCGGGAGACCCAGGTTGAATCCCCGGGTTGGGAAAAACCCTGGAGAAGGAAATGGCAATCCAGTCCAGTACTCTTGCCTGGAAAGTCCCATGGACAGAGGAGCCTGATAGTCTACAGTCCACAGGGTCGCAAAGAGTCGGACACGACTGAGCAACTTCACTTGTACTTTCACTTTCACCTTATAAAATAAATGAATCAGGTAGCAATAACCCATCACCTTGGCCATAGACTGTTGGTTTGAAGTTACAGGTACCATCCACATTTAAATGGAATTGATCATACGAGAGCATGACTCACTGCAGTTACCAAAGATGTGTCTGTAAGATACAATTGAAACAAAAACTTGTAAGAACAGATAATATGAAGACTATATTTTGATTCCTAACAGAAACAAGGTAGAAGTTAGTAACAATAAGACAAATTTAAATATCTATTATAAATATAAAACATTTAAGTCTAATTCACAGGACAAAAGAAAACACTTAAAACTGAATGATAATGAAGCATTATATATCAAAGTGATGGAATTGAGAAACTTTAAATCAGACACAATACAAAGACTGCCACTATCACTGATTTTATTCTATTACATTATAATGGAGATATAACCAGCAAAACTGAAAAAGAACAATTAAGTCATAAGGATTAAAAAGGAGGTAAATTGCCATTATTTGCAGATGAAATAGTTGTCTACATAGAAATCCCAAAGTACACTACAGAAAAAATATTAAAATGAATAGAAGGGCAGCATTGGGCCGCTAGAAATCAATATTCAAAAGTCAAATGACATTTTATAAACCACAAATAACTAGGATCATTAAAAATTATAACAGCATCAAAAATGATCATTCCCTAAATATGTATCTAAAGACATTGATCATCTCTATAGGGAAAATAATAAAATTACATTGATATATTAAGGAAGACTTACATAGAAAGAGAGATATACCTGTTCAGGATAGAAGGTGATATAATAATGGTAGCACTTTTCCTTAATCTACAGATTTAGTGCAATTCCATCAAAATTTCAACAGTTTTTCATGCAGGTTGATAAGCTAGTCATAGGATTTTGTGGAAAATTATTCTAAAATTAGCTAAGATACTTCTGAGAAAAACAGCAGATTTGCTCTACCACTGCTTGGAATTATTATGAATAGAGTAGGGAAAGGGATCCAATGTTTTTCAAAGTGAAGGGTTTGACACATTATCCCACTTTCACCATAATGATATATGTCTGTGGCAAATAATCTGATGAGAAAGAATCCAGTAGAAAGAATCCATAAATTTTCACGTCATTTGTGGATCTAAATGTAGAGACTGATGGCTACAGTGTTTTTCTGGTTGTTGATCTTGTATCAATAAGGAACTTTTTTCATATGACCTAGATTCCCTGTTTTTTAATATATATATGTGTACACATACATATATGGCATAAATATCATAAATGTATCTATAGCATATATATGGTATATAATTATATACTATATAATATATACTATAATTATGTAATATGTATAATTATAAAATTTTAAATAATTGTATTCATATATACACACACATGCACATACATATATACATAATATACATGTGAGTTATTCACTTAGTCATGCCCAACTCTTTGCGACCCAATGAACTGTAGCCCACCAGGCTCTTCTGGCCATGGGATTCTCCAGGCAAGAATACTGTAATGGGTTTCCATGTCCTTCTTCAGGGGATCTTCCCAACCCAGGGATCAAACCCAGGTCTCCTGCATTGCAGGCGGATGCTTTACCATCTTAGCTACTAGGGAACCCCATAATATAAATATGTTATGTATATAATTATATATTTTATATATACATGCACATATACATAATATATATTAATATAATGCAATTATTAAAATATTTTATAATTATACCATAATATATAATTATATACCATATATATGCTATAGATATATTTATACTGTATATGCTATATATAAGTCATAGATAGATAGATATAGATATATATAGATATAAAAACAAAAGGCATTTAGGTCACATAAAAAGAGTTCCTAATTGACATAACCAGATCAACAACCAGAAAAACACTGCAACCACCAGTTCCTACACTTATACCCACTGATGATATGAAAGCTTATGGACTCTTTCTACTGGGTTGTCAGGTTATCTGCCACAAACAAGGGGTGCCTAACAATGAATTTCCTTTATTTTTTATACAAAAGTTAGGCAATCACCCTCTGTTCTCCCTCCTTCCCCCCAAAAACAGTGAAAAACCCCTTTGCTTGCTTAAGATTAAATGGAAAGTATCCTTGGTTCTTACCCTCACCTTCTGGAATATAAATGCATCTTTCCAAGTGCTAAATAAGCCTCAATTGTCTATTTTAAAACAGAAACATTGCAAGTTCTGGGCTTCAACCCTTTGGCATGTAAATACCAAGGGAGACAGAGTTCTAGTCTTCCTGGAACTTTGGGACTTATCCTAGGAGTCTAATGAGGACTGTAACTATTAGACCCTCTCTGGAAGAGATGGAGACATTTTATTGTTCCTTTGGGTCAAAGCAATTAACAGGGACAAATAGCTCCAATCTTATTCTTGTGTATGTGAAAAGCAAAATGGTCCTAGGAGAAATTAAGACAAATATTTTCTATCTTTATGTTTTTATGTCTCAGGAGGTTAAGGCTTTTTAACAGGAGAAGTGAGAACTCTAGAAAACTTTATTTCCTCACATCCACACATATATAAAAATTTGATATGTCAAATATAGCATAGTAGATAAATAGGGAAAGACTATTCAATAAAAGCAGGTGGAGAAAACGTTTATTCATAGGGAAAAACTGAATTTGGACCATTACACCATTAAAAATTAAATTTATGTAAGAAATTAAAAACCTTACATATAACAATAAAATGGTATAATGTTTAATGGGAAATATAGGTGAATATATTCCTGACTTAGGGGTAGAGACGAACTTCTAAAGAAAAAAAAAATTTTTTATGACATGATAAATTTGACTATATTAAAAGCAAAACTTCTGTCCACTTAGCAAAGCTTTTAGGAGAGTAAAAACACAACATACACACACACACACACACACACACACACACACACACACGAAAGAAAAGCAAAAAAATCACAAGCCATAGACTGGGAGGAAAAAAAAATGTATTAGAGCACATATAAACAAGAAAGAATAGTAACTGAAAAATATGAATATCATGTAAATCAATAAGAAGACACTAAATATACTCATAGAAAAATCAGCGAAAAAAGAGATATTTCAAGTGAAGGAAACATTTACAACCAATAGAAAGAGATCCTCTATTCCATTGACAATTAAGAAAATACACATAAAACTACAATGAGAAAACCCTATACTCTTTCAATTGGCAAAAATGTAACATTCGAATCAGTTCTAATGAGGTGGATGAAACTGGAGCCTATTATACCGAGTGAAGTAAGCCAGAAAGAAAAACACCAATACAGTATACTAAAGCATATATATGGGATTTAGAAAGATGGTAATGACAACCCTGTACGCGAGATAGTAAAGGAGACACATGTATAGAACAGTCTTTTGGACTCTGTGGGAGAGGGAGAGGGTGGGATGATTTGGGAGAATGGCATTGAAACATGTATATTATCATATATGAAGCGAATTGCCAGTCCAGGTTTGATGCATGATACTGGATGCTTGGGGCTGGTGCACTGAAACGACCCACAGGGATGGTATGGGGAGGGTGGAGGGAGGGGGTTTCAGGATGGGGAACACATGCATAGCTGTGGCAGATTCATGTTGATGTATGGCAAAACCAATACAATATTGTAAAGTAATTAACCTCCAATTAAACAAATTTATATTTTAAAAAATATAAAGTAGCAGCACGAAAAAATGTAATAAAATAAAACAAAAAGTATTCAATAAAAATAAATCAGGACAAGGCCAAGATTTAGAGACAGAGTGAATCAATAGGCTATATATTTCTGGTGGGAGAACATTTTCTTAATACAACCTTTTTGGAAAATAATTTTCATTATATTAGTTACATGTACAAAATATATGCTTGCAAATGTATACCATAAGACATGTAAAAACAGAAATATTAACAACAGTAAACAAAGCTGGAGCAACTTGAATGACAGCATATGGGGAGAAAATAAACAGGGATTATTCATTCAGTTCAGTAGCTCAGTCATGTCTGACTCTTTGCAAACCCATGGAGTGCACCATGCCAGGCTTCCCTGTCCATCACCAACACAGAAAACTTGCTCAAACTCATGTCCACCGACTTGGTGATGCCATCCAACCATCTCATCGGCTATCATCCCCTTCTCCTCCTGCTTTAAATATTTTCCGGCATCCGGATCTTTTCCAAGGAGTGAGTTCTTCACATCAGGTGGCCAAAGTATTGGAGTTTCAGCTTCAGCATCAGCCCTAATGAACACCCTGGACTGATTTCCTTTAGGATTCATTGGCTTGATCTCCTTGCAGTCCAAGGGACTACTCAAGAGTCTTCTCAAACACCACAGTTCAAAGGAATCAATTATTTGGTGCTCATCTTTCTTTATAGTCCAATTCTCACATCCATACATGACTACTGGAAAAACCATAGTTTTGACTAGACAGACCTTTGTTGGCAAAGTAGTGTCTCTGTTTTTTAATATGCTGTCTAGGTTGGTCATAGTTTTTCTTCCAAGGAACAAGCATCTTTTAATTTCATGGCTGCAGTCATTATCTGCAGTAATTTTGTAGCCACTGCCCCCCCAAATAAAGCCTGTCACCGTTTCCATTATTTCACCACCTATTTTCTATGAAGTTATGGGACTGGATGCCATGATCTTAGTTTTTTTAATGTCGAGTTTTAAGCCAAGTTTTTCACTCTCCTCTTTCACTTTCATCAAGAAGCTCTTTAGTTCTTTGCTTTCTGCCATAAGGGTGGTGTCATCTGAGTATCTGAGTTTATTGTTATTTCTCCTGTCAATCTTGATTACAGCTTGTGCTTCAACCAGCCCAGCATTTCACATGAGGTAGTCTCTATAAAAGTTAAATAAACAGGATGACAATATACAACCTTGATGTACTCTTTTCCCAATTTGGAACCAGTCTATTGTTCCATGTTTGGTTCTAACTGTTGCTTCTTGACCACCATACAAATTTCTCAGGAGACAGGTCAGGTGGTCTGGTATTCCCATCTCTTTAAGAATTTTCCAGTTTGTTGTGATCTGCACAGTCAAAGGCTTTGGTGTTATAAATAAAGCAGAAATAGATGTTTTTTTCTGGAACTCTCTTGATTTTTCAGTGATCCAGTGGATGTTGGGAGTTTGATCTCTGGTTCCTCTGCCTTTTCTAAAACCAGCTTGGACATCTGGAAGTTCATAGTTGACATATTGTTGAAGCCTGGCCTGGAGAATTTTGAGCATTGCTTTGCTAGCCTGTGAGATGAGTGCAATTGTGTGGTTGTTTGAACATTTTTTGGCATTTCCTTTATTTGGAATTGGAATGAAAACTGATCTTTTCCAGTCCTGTGGTCACAGTTGAGTTTTCCACATTGGCAGACATATTGAGTGCAGCACTTTAACAGCATCATCTTTTAGGATTTTAAATAGCTCAACTGGAATTCCATCACCTCCACTAGCTTTGTTTATGGTGATGCTTCCTAAGGCCCACTTGGCTTCACATACCAGGATGTCTGGCTCTTGGTGAGTGATCACATCATTGTGGTTTTCTGGGTCATGAAGATATTTTTTGTATAGTTCTTCTGTCTTCTTGCCATCTCTTCCTAATATCTTCAACTTTTGTTAGGTCCATAGCATTTCTTTTCTTTATTGTGTCCATCTTTGTATGAAATGTTCCCTTGGTATCTCTTATTTTCTTCAAGATATCTCTAGTCTTTCCCATTCCTTTGTTTTCCTCTATTTCTTTGCATTGATCACTGAGGAAGGTTTTCTTATCTCTCTTTGCTATTCTTGGAACTCTGTACTCAAGTGGGTATATATTTCCTTTTCTCCATTGCTTTTAGCTTCTCTTTTTTCTCAGCTATATTTGTAAGGCCTCCTCAGACAACCATTTTGCCTTTTTGCATTTATTTTTCTTGGGGATGGTTTTGACCTATCTCTTGTACAATGTCACGATCCTCCTCCCATAGTTCTTCAGGTACTCTGTGTATCAGATCTAATCCCTTGAATCTATTTGTCACTTCCACTGTATAATCATAAGGGATTCGATTTAGGTCATGCCTGAATGGTCTAGTGGTTTTCCCTACTTTCTTCAATTTAAGTCTGTATTTGTCAATAAGGAGTTCATAATCTGACCCACAATTCAGCTCCCAGTCTTGTTTTTGCTAACTGTATAGAGCTTCTCCATCTTTGGCTACAAAGAATATAATCAATCTGATTTCAGTATTGACCATCTGGTGATGTCCATGTGTATTGTTCTCTTGTGTTATTATTCATAAGATGAATATTCTTATGAGATGGATTATTTATAAGATGAAATATTTTTCATCAGTCAAAAAGTATAAACTGCAGTTACTAGGGAGTGGAACTGAAGAACATTGTCAATATTTCCCAGATGTGACTACACCAAATAAGCACTTCTGTATGAAAATTCAGTCTTGCTCCATGATAACTTTGAAATTGGTTATATAATTAAAAAAAATAAAAATAAAACAATATCATTCTATAGAACACTTAAGGAATGTAATATTATTTGTGAACTAAACATAACACAATATATGGAACAACAAGTAGACCTGAGGAATGTAAAAAGGAAGAGGTTAACAAAGTAAAAGAAAAAATAAAGTAGGAAACAGAGAAAGAGTAATAGTTTTGTCTTTAAAAAACATAGTGAAAACATGAAATCAAGAAAAGCAAAGATTAAACACGATCATATAACTTGAGAAAAAGGATAAAATTACAAAAATATAGGAATGATACATGAAAGATAATGTTAACATATTAGCAAGTTTTAATGAAATAAACCAAAGGCCCTAAATATGTGGAAACCTGAATGTTTAATAACTATCGAGAAAAAAAGAATGATAACCATCTCCAATTTCCCAAATATTTCCTAACTTAGATTGTTTAAAGTGTAAGATGTATTATATCTCCAATGAAAAATTATACGACTCAAAGTATTATGAAGCATATGAAACAATGTAAAATTTAGTAGCACAATCCTGATATTCAAACTTTTCAAATAAAATCCAAATAAAAAGGAAGTAAGAAAAGAAAACCAAGGATAAAACTTCACTACGAATATGTATAATATAAAAACCTAAATAAGATATTATCAATTTAAATCCATCATTAACTCAAAGTATAATCACAACGATAATGGCTGAGTTACAAAGTTATATGATTTTCACAGAACATGCAGAATCAGTTATTCCTGCCTGCTGCCTTCAAGCTCCTTGTATTGAGCTTAGATCAGGAGTCAGATTTCCTTCTCATTTATTTTTAATTGTCTCTCAGGGGCTCCCATCATATTTCTTTTTTTTTTAATTTTATTTTATTTTTTAACTTTACAATATTGTATTGATTTTGCCATATATCAACATGAATCCACCACAGGAATACACATGCTCCCCATCCTGAACGCTCCTCCCTCCTCCCTCCCCATAGCATCCCTCTGGGTCATCCCAGTGCACCAGCCCCAAGCATCCAGTATCATGCATTTAACCTGGACTGGTGACTCGTTTCATATATGATATTATACATGTTTCAATGCCATTCTCCCAAATCATCCCACCCTCTCCCTCTCTCACAGAGTCCAAAAGACTGTTCTATACATCTGTGTCTCTTTTGCTGTCTCGTATACAGGGTTATCTTTGCCATCTTTCTAAATTTCATATACATGTGTTAGTATACTGTATTGGTGTTTTTCTTTCTGGCTTACTTCACTCTGTATAATAGGCTCCAGTTTCATCCACCTCATTAGAAATGACTGTATTCTTTTTTTTTTTTTTATTCAATTTTAATTTAAAAAAAATTATACATGTGTTCCCCATCCTGAACCCTCCTCCCTCCTCCCTCCCCATACCATCCCTCTGGGTCGTCCCAGTGCACCAGCCCCAAGCATCCAGTATCATGCATTTAACCTGGACTGGTGACTCGTTTCATATATGATATTATACATGTTTCAATGCCATTCTCCCAAATCTTCCCACCCTCTTCCTCTCCCACAGAGTCCATAAGCCTGTTCTATACATCAGTGTCTCTTTTGCTGTCTCGTATACAGGGTTATCGTTACCATCTTTCTAAATTCCATATATATGCGTTAGTATACTGTATTGGTGTTTGTCCTTCTGGCTTACTTCACTCTGTATAATAGGCTCCAGTTTCATCCACCTCATTAGAACTGATTCAAATGTATTCTTTTTAATGGCTGAGTAATACTCCATTGTGTATATGTACCACAGCTTTCTTATCCATTCATCTGCTGATGGGCATCTAGGTTGTTTTCATGTCCTGGCTATTATAAACAGTGCTGTGATGAACATTGGGGTACACGTGTCTCTTTCAGTTCTGGTTTCCTCAGTGTGTATGCCCAGCAGTGGGATTGCTGGATCATAAGGCAGTTCTATTTCCAGTTTTTTAAGGAATCTCCACACTGTTCTCCATAGTGGCTGTACTAGTTTGCATTCCCCCAAACAGTGTAAGAGGGTTCCCTTTTCTCCACATCCTCTCCAGCATTTATTGCTTGTAGACTTTTGGATAGCAGCCAATCTGACGGGCGTGAAATGGTACCTCATTGTGGTTTTGATTTGCATTTCTCTGATAATGAGTGATGTTGAGCATCTTTTCATGTGTTTGTTAGCCATCTGTATGTCTTCTTTGGAGAAATGTCTATTTAGTTCTTTGGCCCATTTTTTGATTGGGTCATTTATTTTTCTGGAATTGAGCTGTAGGAGTTGCTTGTATATTTTTGAGATTAGTTGTTTGTCAGTTGCTTCATTTGCTATTATTTTCTCCCATTCTGAAGGCTGTCTTTTCCACCTTGCTTACAGTTTCCTTTGTTGTGCAGAAGCTTTTAAGTTTAATTAGGTCCCGTTTGTCTATTTTTCCTTTTATTTCCAATATTCTGGGAAGTAGGTCATAGAGAATCTTGCTGTGATTTTTGTCAGAGAGGATTTTGCCTATGATTTCCTCTAGGAGTTTTATCGTTTCTGGTCTTACTTTTAGATCTTTAATCCTTTTTGCATTTATTTTTGTGTATGGTGTTAGAAAGTGTTCTAGTTTCATTCTTTTACAAGTGGTTGACCAGTTTTCCCAGTACCACTGGTTAAAGAGATTGTCTTTTCTCCATTGTATATTCTTGCCTTCTTCGTCAAAGATAAGGTGTCCATAGGTGCGTGGATTTATCTCTGGGCTTTCTATTTTGTTCCATTGATCTATATTTCTGTCTTTGTGCCAGTACCATACTGTCTTGATGACTGTGGCTTTGTAGTAGAGCCTGAAGTCAGGCAGGTTGATTCCTCCAGTTCCATTCTTCTTTCTTAAGATAGCTTTGGCTATTCGAGGTTTTTTGTATTTCCATATGAATTGTGAAATTATTTGTTCTAGCTCTGTGAAGAATACCGTTGGTAGCTTGATAGAGATTGCATTGAATCTATAAATTGCTTGGGGTAGTATACTCATTTTCACTATATTGATTCTTCCAATCCATGAACATGGTATATTTCTCCATCTATTAGTGTCCTCTTTGATTTCTTTCACCAGTGTTTTATAGTTTTCTATATATAGGTCTTTAGTTTCTTTAGGTAGATATATTCCTAAGTATTTTATTCTTTCCGTTTCAATGGTGAATGGAATTGTTTCCTTAATTTCTCTTTCTATTTTCTCATTATTAGTGTATAGGAATGCAAGGGATTTCTGTGTGCTGATTTTATATCCTGCAACTTTACTATATTGATTAATTAGTTCTAGTAGTTTTCCGGTGGAGTCTTTAGGGTTTTCTATGTATAGGATCATGTCATCTGCAAACAGTGAGAGTTTTACTTCTTCTTTTCCAATTTGGATTCCTTTTATTTCTTTTTCTGCCCTGATTGCTGTGGCCAAAACTTCCAAAACTATGTTGAATAGTTATGGTGAAAGTGGGCACCCTTGTCTTGTTCCTGACTTTAGAGGAAATGCTTTCAATTTTTCACCATTGAGGATAATGTTTGCTGTGGGTTTGTCATATATATAGCTTTTATTATGATGAGGTATGTTCCTTCTATTCCTGCTTTCTGGAGAGTTTTTATGATAAATGGATGTTGAATTTTGTCAAAGGCTTTCTCTGAAAAGTCATTAAAGCACATATAGGGGAGTGGTGTGAGAACAGATGGCATGAGACACGATGGTAACTGTCTGCAGCTCGGACAGTTCCCATCGTATTTCATGCCCTCTGTTCTCATACCACTCCCCTATATGTGTTTTAATGACTCTCAGTTTCAAAGAAAACATAACTGGGATCCAAATTCATTTTCTCTTAGAGGACCCCTTGTCAATATCAGTTACAGACAGATATGTGTAGGAAGCAATCATCCCCATCCCACGGTTGCCAAAAGCAAAATTCACAAGGAAATTTGGAATAGAGGCTACACATATCATCATATATTACCAAGCCAAAAATACTGTTACATGTAAAATGATCTTGTAATACTTTTACAAACAGAAAAATAAATGATGAATGTATAAAGCAACATTAAATTTTGTATGCTGATTTTGAAAAAAAAGTAGCTTTGTTTTCTTGTGACTAATTTTATAAGCCCTCAATTTTTTTATTTATAAAATTTTAATTTAATTACTCTGAAATAAAATTACTAGTTATCATTATTCTTTTCATGGAAGTTTTAAAATCTATCAGTTCCAATCCTCTCACTGGATTGCATTACATGTCTCATTATCTATTTCTTAATATTTTTTGTATGGTATAGGGATTATAAATAGCTTCCTTCAGAGTTTAATCTTTGCATTCCAAAAAGAGCTCTTATAAAAGAAAAATCTTAACTTTCAAGACCTTTTTATCCCCCTTGTACTATAAGAGTCTGTTTTTGGAACTCAAGGCTACAAATTTGACTCTACGATCTCTGAGGTCTTCTGTGATCTCAGACACTATTCTCCAGCAAAGCAGGCGGTATACAGTTAGCAAAAAATGCCTCCTGGTATAGGAAGAATAATACTGCAATTATATTATTGATGGAGTATTTTTCTTAATTTAGTTTTATATTCCTTGATCTCAGACTCAAGAACATTGTAACAGACTGATCCCTTGGAGACAATGTTCCCTTCCTTTCTCTCATTTCATATTTCTGCCTATCCCCTTCTCCAAGATAATGCTAAATCTTGCTTTACTATATGAATGACAAAAGTAATGTGATTTAAACTGCAATGCTTAGTGGTAACTGAGAGTATTTCCTTTGTTTTTAAATGCTCATGTTTAAGGAAATGATATTTGGATTATGTATAGCTTCAATTTATTTACAATTTAACTCTGAACTCAATGTTCTTCTCTTCTCTATCCATGCACACTTTCCAATTCATTTCATTCAGTCTCATGGTTTTAAATGACATTTATGACTCAAAAATGCATAACTGCAGCCCTGATATTATGGATGTCTATTTAATATCTACTGTTAGATGTCTAAAAGGCATCTCATATTTAACACTACTGGTTAAGACTTCTAGGTATCAAAGTCTGAAGTAAAAATAAATATGATGGCATAATTTGAGAGGACAAATCCAGTTTAGTAAATGCAAGGAGTAAAAGGATAACGAAATGCAGTTTAGATTCATCAACAATGTTCACTTAATACACAGACATCTCAAGGTTTGCAAGATCATACCTCAGAGCAGCCCACAGTGGGAATAAAGACAGAGATTTACCTTCCAAGTCCTTTCTGTAGGGGGCATGAACATGTGCTTATGCATAACTGCATTCAAGAAAGGATTTGTTGACCCGCTGCTGGGAATGCTATAATGAGTCACACTCCAGCTATCACCTCCTTCAGAGAGCCATCTAATCCAATAGCACACATTTCCTGTGGCAGCTCACAACCAAAAGTGGATTACATAGGTAGAAAATTTAGGCCATATTGGTCTACTTCAGGACATTTCTAATGGGCTTTACATGCCTACCATAGGGTTAGCCAGTTTTGTTGAGTGTTTCTCACAGTTAAAATTCTCCCTCTATCTCATCTTACTTCTGTATCCTTCCATACAAGTGATAACCAACAATAAATATACAACATGCTAATGTAAGTATTTCTATGTTCCAACAAAGATTGACAATTTGATCTCTGGTTCCTCTGCCTTTTCTAAATCCAGGTTGTAAATCCAGGAAGTTCTCAATCCTTCAAGCTAGCTGAAGCCTAGCTTGAAGGATTTTGAGGATAACCTTGCTAGCATATGAAATGGGCATGCTTATATGGTAGTTTGAACATTATTTGGCATTGGTATTCTTTGGGATTGGAATGAAAACTAATCTTTTCCAGTCCTGTGGCCACTGCTGTTTTCTAAATTTGCTGACCTGTTGAGTGTCACACTTTAACAGCATAATAACTTAGGATGTCAAATAGCTCAGATGGGACTCCATCACCTCCAATAGTTTTTTTTTTTTTTTTTTTTTTTGTAGTAATGCTTCCTAAAGCCCATTTAAATTAACACTCCAGTATGTCTGGCTCTAGGGGAATGATCACACCATCCTAGTTACCCGGGTCAGTAAGATCTTTTTTTAAAAGTTCTTCCATGTATTCTTGCCACCTTTTCTTAATCTTTTCTGCTTCTGTTAGGTCCTTACCGTTTCTGTCCTTTATTGTGCCCATCTTTGCATGAAATATTCCTTTGGTATCCCCAGTTTTCTTGAAGAAGTCTTTAGTCCTTAGAATTATGTTGTTTTCCTCTATTTATTTTTATTGTTCACTTAGGAAGGCTTTCTTATCTCTCCTTGTGATTCTCAGGAAATCTGCATTCAGCAAGATGTGTCTTTCTCTTTCTCCTTTGCCTTTTGCTTCTCCTCTTTCCTCAGTTATTTGTAAGGCCTCCTCAGACAACCATTTTGCTATTCTTGCATTTCTTTTTCTTTGAGAAGGTTTAGGTCACTGCCTCCTGTACAATGTTATGAACCTCTGTCCATAGTTCTTCAGGCACTCTATCTACCAGATACAATCCCTTTAATCTATTCTTTACCTCTGCTGCTGTATGATCATAAGGGATTTGATTTAGGTCATACCTGAATGACCTAGTGATGTTTCCTATTTTCTCCAATTTGAGCCTGGAGTTTTCAAAAAGGAGCTGATAATCTGAGCTTCAGCCAAACCCAGGCTTTGTTTTTGTTGACTATATAAAGCTTGTCCATCTTCAGCTGCAAAGTACATAACCAATCTGATTTCAATATTAACCATCTGGTGATGTTCACATGTAGAGTTGTCTCTTGTGTTGTTGAAAGAGGGTGTTTGCTATGACCAGTGTGTTATCTAGGCAAAACTCTGTTAGCCTTTGCCCTGCTTCATTTTGTACTCTAAGGCCAAACTTGCCTGTTACTTCAGGTATATCTTGACTTCCTACTTTGTATTCCAATTCTCTATAATGCAAAGGACACCTTTTTTGGTATTTGTTCTAGAAGGTCTTGGAGGTCTTCATAGAACTGATCAACTTCAGCTTCTTCAGCACTAGTGGTTGGGGCATAGAATTGGATTACTGTGATGTTGAATGGTTTTCCTTGGAAATGAACTCAGATAATTCTGTCAATTTTGAGATTGCACCAAGTACTACATTTCAGGCTCTTTTCTGGCTATCAAGGCTGCTCTATTTCTTCTAAAGGATTATTGCCCACAGTAGTAGATATAATTATCATCTGAATTAAGTCCGTCCACTTTAGTTCAGTGATTCCAAAATGGTGACATTCACTCTTGCCATTTTTCTATTTAACCACTTTCAATTTACCTTGCTTCATGGACCTAATATCCCAAGTTCCTATGAAATATTGGTCTTTACAGTATTGAACTTTACTTTCACCACTAGACATATCCACAACTGAGTGTCATTTCAGCTTTGGCCCAGCCTTTTCATTTTTTCTGGAGCTGTTCATTGGGTTCTCAAGGCAAGAATACTGGGGTGGTTTGCCATTCCCTTCTCCAGTGGACCACGTTTTGTCAGAACTACTTCTGCTTCATTGACTACCATAAAGCCTTTGATTGTGTGGATCACAATAAACTGCAGAAAATTTTTAAAAAGACAAAAATACCAGACCACCTTACCTGTGTCCTGCATGAAGGTCAAGAAGCAACAGTTAGAACCCAACATGGAACAATGGACTGGTTCAAAATTGAGAAAGGAGTATGTCAAAGCTGTATATTGTCATCATGCTTATTTAACTTCTGTGCAGAGAACATCATGCAAAATACTGGGCTGGATGAATAGCAAGCTGGAATCAAGATTGCTGGGAGAAATATTAACAACCTCAGATATGTAGATGATACCATTCTAATGGCAGAAAGTAAAGAGGAACTAAAGAACTTTTGATGAGGTTGAAAGGGGAGACTTAAAAAGCGGGCTTGAAAGTCAACATTAAAAGAACTAAGATCATGGCATCCATTCCCATCACTTCAAATAGAAGGGAGAAAAGTAGAAGTAATGGAAGATTTTATTTTCTGTCCATATAGTCAAAGCTATCATTTTTCCAGTAGTCATGTACAGATGTGAGAGTTGGGCCATAAAGAAGGCTGAGCGCTGAAGAATTGATGCTTTCAAATTGTGATGCTAGAGAAGACTCTTGAGAGTCCTTTGTACAGCAAGGAGATAAAACCAGTCAATCCTATAGGAAATAAACCTTGACTATTCATTGGAAGGACCAATGCTGAAGCTTAAACTCCAGTACTCTTGCCACCTAATGTGAAGAGCTAACTCATTGGAAAAGACCCTAATGTTGGGGAAAATTGAGGGCAGGAGGAGAAATGGGGAACAGAGAATGAGATATTTAGATGGCATCATAAACTCAATGGAAATGAGTTTGAGCAAACACCAAGAGATAATGAAAGACAACAAATCTTGATGTGCTGCAGTACATGGGGTCTCAAAGAGTTGGCCATGACTTAGAAACTGAACAACATCAATGTAAGTATTTGTATCCAGAAAAGTCAGCCTACAACATCATCTGTCTCTCATTTCTCATTAGTCAAAGTCCATTTGATAAACAGTTAATTCCCCAAACATATGATATATCATCTGACCCCTTGGTAGTTACTTAAGGGCAAAATAGCATTCTAGTTCACTGGGGACTGACAGAGTTTTAGCACTGATAGTCCTGCTTGCTCAAACCTGGGCAATGCATAATAAATTTGTCACTATACTCAGGAAGACAGATCCCACACTACCTGGTGTGGAATTTCATTTAAATTTAGACATGGAAGAGTAAGTAGCAACTTGATACAGTACAGTTACCAATCATAAGACAGAAATGAGGCAACTGAGGAAATCTGAAAAGGAGCATGCTTTGTTTGTCCAGTTCATTGTCCAGAATTGCACTAATTCATACATACTTTCCAAAATGCTCCTCTCATTCTTCCTTATGTTGGTATGCAACACTGTCATTCATTAGTTGCTGAAGGCAAGAACTTTGGACTTCTCTTTTTCTCACAATCAATATGTAGTCCATCCTCAAATCCAGATGGTTCTACCTTCAAAATATATCCAGGATCTTATCCCTCCTAACTTTTCCCATCACTATCACCATATAGAAGTTACCATGATTTTTTTCCTGGACTTCTGCAAGACACTGCTTGACTGGTCGTCTTGACTTTAGTTTTCCCAATTCAATTAGTTCTCTAAACATTAAGCAGATGATTGTTTAAACAAGCAGTTCCGATAATGTTAGTCCTCTACTTGAATTTCTCCGAATACTCACCTTCACCCTTAAAATCTACAGTCTTGAGAGAACAAGATGGTGGGATAGGAGGGCATGGAATTCACCTCCCTTCAATGAAAACATCAAAAATACATCCACATGTGAAGGAATTTTCACTGAATAAAACTGGAGACTGAGAGAAAGACTATTTTCTGTAATAGTCTCTAAGTAAGATTTACACTGAGTTTAGAAGGAAGGGAAGACAAGCAATAAATTTGGGGCCTGCACCTCTTTGACAGAACACAGAAGAGGAAAATGATTATACAGGCTTGAAGATTCTCTCTGGGGAATAAGAAGTTTGAGCCTCATATTAAGCAACCCAGTCCTGGAGTTGAACACTGATAGTACAAATCTCCTTAATTTGAAAACAAGTGGGACTGAGAGCAAGACTGTAAGAAACCTAGACATCACTTATAAAGGGTATATACACATTTGTATAATCCCAAAATAAGGAGGAGTAAGAAGATTGAAACTGCCCAGGATCATGGCTGACTCTTCCCCACTGCCCTGGTATGTGCCCAGCCTGAGCTACATGCCAGCTCTGCCTCCTCCTGCTCCATGGTGAAGGAATATAGTGGCTGAGAGGAGTGTACAATTGTGAGGAAACAAGTGGCTCAGACTCAGAAAGTCATCTAAACAGGGCAGGGGGAACCAACAATTTCTGGTGCTTATTTTGGGAGTAGACTGGATATCTGGTGCCAGGACCACTGCAACCCATACTCAATCCATGCCAAGTACCTGTATCAGACCCTTTTACTCCAGCACTGCTCCCCTTTAGAGTGAGGGTGATGATACTGGGAGATGGAGGGCACACATTTAGAGGGAACAGAACCAACATGGGCCAAAAGCTCAGGGCTTATGCTCCAGGAACATGGAATCCAACCCCTCTACCAATAGGATGGTGTTCACCACTGAACAGAAGAGGTGCCCCAGGTCAAACTTGACCATGATTCTAGAAATTCCATCTCCAGCCTCACCTATCCCCAAATGGCAGCACACCTAGGGGAAATATATGACCCATGTTCACTTCAAATCCAGATTTCTCACTGAAGAAACTGTGAACAGACTGTATAGGGACACTCCCACACAAGGATACCACATCAAGATCATCATATGGTGCTCACTGTGGCAGCACATATACTAAAATTGGGACAATATAGATTAGCATGGCCCCTGTGCAAGAATGACTTGCAAATTTATAAGCATTCCATATTTTTTATTTGAAGAATCAGTATTGTCAAAATGACTATACAATCCAGAGCAATCTACAGGTTCAATGCAATCCAAATAAAATTACCAATGGCATTTTATAGAGAATTAGAATTTACAAATTTACAATTTGTATGGAAACACAAAAGACCATGAATAGCCAAAACAATCTTGAGAAAGAAAAACAGAACTGGAGAAATCAGGCTCCCTGACTTCAGACTATAGTTAGTACAAATCTACAGTAATCAATACAGTATAGTCCTGGCACAAAATGGAAATACAGATCAATAGAATATGATATAAAACACAGAGATAAACCCACACACCTATAGTTACCTAATCTGTGACAAAGGAGGCAAGAATACATGGTGAAGAAAAGACAGTATCTCCAATAACGTGTGCTATAAAACATGACAGCTCTATGTAAAAGGATGAAACAAGACTCCCTAATACCATACACAAAAATAAATTCAAAATGGATTCAAAACCTAAATATAAGGCTGGACACTCTAAAACTTTTAGAGTAAAACATAGGCAGAACACTCTCTGACAAACATCACAGTGTGATCTTTTTTGATCTTCCTCCTAGAGTAATGAAAATAAAAACAAAAATGTAAAAATGGGACCTAACTAGACTTAGGGCTTCCCTGGTGGCTCAGACAGTAAAGGTAAACTTAGGGCTTCTCTGGTGGCTCAGACAGTGAAGAGTAGGACACAATTGAGCAACTAAGCACAGCACAACTAAATTTAAAAACTTCTGCACAGCAAAAGAAACAATAAACAAAACAAAACAAACAAACAAACAAAAAAACAAACAGAGAATTAAAGAATATTTGCAAATGAAGCAACCAACAATGATTTAATCTCTAAAATATACAAACAGCTTATGTAACTCAATATCAAAGAAGCAAACAACTCAATAAAAATGAACAGAAGATCTAAATAGACATTTTTTTTTCCAAGAATACATACCGTTGGCCAAAATGCACATAAAAAACTATTCAACATCACTAAATATTAGAGAAATGCAAATCAAAACTACAGTGAGGTATCATCTCACACTAATCAGAATGGCCATCATCAAAAAATCTAGAAACAATAAATACTGGAGAGAGTGTGAGAAAAGTGAACCCTTTTGCACTGTTGGAAGGAATGTATTTAAATAGCTAAAACAATTATGAAGAACTATGGGGGCTCCTTAAGAAACTAAAAATAGAGCTACTGTATGATCCAGCAATCCCACTCCTGGGCCTATATCCAGATAAAACCATAATCTGAAAAGATTTATACGCCACAATGTTCACTGTAGCACTATGAACACAGAAAGAACCTAAATGTCTATCAACAAGTAATGGATAAAGAATATGTGGTACATATATGCAATGGAATATTAGCCATAAACAAGAACAAAATAATGTCATTTGCAACAACATGGATGGACCTAGAGATTGTCATACTGAGTGTATTAACTCAGACAGTGAAAAACAAACATCATATGATATTGTTTATATGTGGAATCTAAAAACAAAGTGGAACAAATTAACTTATTTACAAAACATATATAGAGTCACAGATGTAGAAAACAACTTACAGTTGTTAGGGGGTGAGTGTAGAGGAGGATTAAATTGGGACATTGGGATTGACACATACACACTACTAAAATAGATAACTAATAAGAACCTACTGTACAGCACAAGAAACTCTTCTCAATACTCTGTAATGACCTATACAGGAAAATAATTTTTTAAAGTGTAGATACATATATGTATTAACATAACAGATTCATTTTACTGTACAGAAGAAACTAACCTAACATCTTAAATCAACTATACACCAATATTTTTTGAAGGAGTGCATAGGAAATATTTTAACCTCCTATTAAAATAAATTTATATTAAAAAAATAGAGACCATCATAACTAGCTGTTTCACATAATTTCATAGTGACAGTAAAAGATGACAGAGGAATTTATGTCAAACAAAGGACTAAAAACACACTGAAAAAAACAATGAAAAAAAAAAACAATAAAAGAGATAATTTACCAGATGGGGTTCAAAGCATTAGTAATAAAATGCTAACAAAACTAGGGAAAGGAATAGATAAACACAGTGAGAATCTTAATAAGGAAGTAGAAAATATAAAAAGGAATCATCTGGTTAAACATAAGACATGACACCATAAAATTTGTAGAACAGAACATAGGCAAAACATTCTCTGACATAAATTGTACCCAAGTTTTCTTCGGTCATTCTCTGAAGGTTATAAAAATAAAAGCAAAAGTAAACAAATGGGACCTAATCAAACTTACAAGGTTTTGCACAGCAAAGGAAACCATAAACAAAACCAAAAGACAATCTATGGATTGGGAGAAAACAAACAAACAGTGTAAAAAACATAGGATAAATTTCCAAAGTATATAAATAGCTCATACAACTCAATAGCTCAAATAGTTCAATCAAAAAATGGGTAGAAGACCTAAAAAAAATGTATCCAAATAAGACATACAGATGACCAACAGGCAGAAGAAGATACTCAAAGTCACTAATTACTAGAGAAATGCAAATCAATACTACAACAATGTACCCTCTCACACCAGTCAGAATGGCCATCATCAAAAATTCTACAATGAATAAATGCTGAAAATGTGGAGAAAAGGGAACCCTCCCACACTGTTGGTGGGAATATAAATTGGTAAAACCACTATGGAGAACAGTATGTACATTCTTGAAAAAACTAAAAATGAACTACTATAAGATTTAGCAAACTTACTTCTGGGCATATACCCAGAGAAAATTGTAACTTGAAAAGAGGCATACAGTGCAATGTCCATTGCAACACTATTTACAATAATGAGGACATGGAAGCAACTTAAATGTCCACTGACAGAGGACTGGATAAAGAAGGTATATATAATGAGATATTCAGTTCAGTTCAGTTCCATTGCTCAGTCATGTCTGACTCTTTGCAACCCCATGAATCACAGCACTCCAGGCCTCCCTGTCCATCACCTACCCCCAGAGTTCACTCAGACTCATGTCCATCGAGTCAGTGATGCCATCCAGCCATCTCATCCTCTGTCGCCCCCTTCTCCTCCTGCCCCCAATCCCTCCCAGCATCAGAGTCTTTTCCAATGAGTCAACTCTTCACATGAGGTGGCCAAAGTACTGGAGTTTCAGCTTTAGCATCATTCCTTCCAAAGAACACCCAGGGCTGACCTCCTTCAGAATGGACTGGTTGGATCTCCTTGCAGTCCAAGGGACTCTCAAGAGTCTTCTCCAACACCACAGTTCAAAAGCATCAATTCTTCAGTGCTCAGCTTTCTTCACAGTCCAACTCTCACATCCATACATGACCACTGGAAAAACCATAGCCTTGACTAGACAGACCTTTGTTGGCAAAGTAATGTTTCTGCTTTTCAATATGCTATCTAGGTTGGTCATAACTTTTCTTCCAATGAGATATTAGGCAGCCATAAAAAAGAATCAAATAATGCCATTTGTAGCATCATGGGTGGACCTAGAGATTATCACATGAAATGAAGTCAGAGAAAGACAAATACCATATTATATCAGTCATATGTGGAATCTAATATTTTTTTAAATTGATACAAGTGAACTTATTTACAAAACAGAATCAGATTTACATATATTGAAAACAAACTTATGGTTACCAAAGAGGAAATGTGTGTGTGTGGGGGTGGAAGGATAAAACAAGAGTTTGGGATTAACATACACACTACTATATATACAATAGATAATGAACGAGGACCTACTGTATAGCACAGGGAACTCTCCTCAATATTCTGTGATAACTAATATGAAAAAATCTGAAAAAGAATAAATATATGCATATGTATAACTGAATCACTTTGTTGTACATCTGAAACTAACACAAATTTGTAGATGAACTAATACTCCAATAAATATTTTAATTCAAAAATTTATTTATTCAATCAGAAAAAAGGGAAAAATCATTAGTACTACTCAATATCATCAAAATGAAAAATAACTTCAATAATTTTCACAGTATCAGCATATCTAAAATATAACTAGTCAAAGTTAGATGAATCTAAGTCATTTTTTTTCTTCTAATACCTTTCTTTTTTCTAGAGAAGTTATACATTTATAATATACAAAAGTAAGCACAAACAAAGTTTGTGAGCATGAGGTTTCTGAGAATATGGGTTGGGAATCCCAAAATATGGCTAGATTGGAAGTGCAATGGGTTTCTTCCTTTGGTAGTGCTAGCTCTTAGTAAACCAGAGAAAACTCTCCAGTGGCTTCTGTCTTAACTCCCTAGATATTCCTTTTGTGGAATCTGTGAGGATGAATTGGAAGGATTGACCCTAATAGCTCGAGGGCAAAAATCACTTTTTCTTTGCTGGCCGACCCTCCATCACCTCTTTTGTTATCACATATACTGGCTTCCCTGGTGGTTCAGACAGTAAAGAATCTGCCCACAGTGTGGGAGACCTGGGTTCAATCCCTGAGTTGGGCAGATCCCCTGGAGGAGGGCATGGCAACCCACTCCAGTATTCTTGCTGGAGAATCCCCAAGGACAGAGGAGCCTGGTGGACTACAGCCCATGGGGTCACAAAGAGTCAGACACAATTGAGTGACTAAGCAGAGCACAAACACAATGAGTCCCCAAGCTATTCTGGACTTAAGGCAACAGTTCTAAATGTTCTAAACCTTGCTATGTGTGTCTCACACTATATTCATTCCACATAGTCGATGGCTTGTTTCCTTAGCATTTTATTGTTGTTGCTGCTGCTGCGGCTGCTAAGTCACTTCAGTCGTGTCTGACTCTGTGCGACCCCATAGACGGCAGCCCACCAGGCTCCCCCATCCCTGGGGGATGAACACACGCAAGAATACTGGAGTGGGTTGCCATTTCCTTCTCCAATGCATGAAAGTGAAAAGTGAAAGTGAAGTCACTCAGTCGTGTCCGACCCTCAGCGACCCCATGGACTGCAGCCATCCAGTCTCCTCTGTCCATGGGATTTTCCAGGCAAGAGTACTGGAGTGGGGTGCCATTGCCTTCTCCAATTTTAGTGTTGAGTACTGCACTTTATACTGATCCTTGTACTCAAAGTTCTGCCTGTAAATATTGCTATTATTTTTTCCTTTCTCCTCCTCCTTCTCCCTCTACTTTCCTGCAACTCACTTTATTACTCTACCCCAACCCTAGATTATCAGTGTTTATAGCCTGGTATGCATGCCTCAATATTTTTCTCAGTCCTCATAAAATTATTCACATACCTATACAACGGTATAGGAGAAGGCAATGGCACCCCAACATGTATGCTGCTAAGTCGCTTCAGTCACGCCATCTTCTTTAAATACACTGAAGGTACAAACAGGCCTATAGAAATTTGGGCAAGAGGATAAATACTATGTATTTATCAATTTTGTTTATGTATATTTTGCCATAAAACATTTTTTGTTTTATATTGTCAAATATCTCGATCTTTCCTTTCAAAGCTTCTGGATTCACTTTCTTCAGTTAGAAATATTTGCCCAACCCATACTTTACACTACAATCTCCTAAATTTTCAGCATAATTTCTAGTGCATTGTTTAAACTTACATGTTTATTTATCAGTACTAATTTTTGCTTGTACCAAGGCAATATATTTAAATAAATCATTCTCCTTAACTGAAATTAAACCATTTATTTTCATAGATTCTATTCTCAGGTATGTATAGATTTATTTGTGGGCCCCTTATTTTATTCCAACTTGCCTATACCCAATCTTAAAGCTATAACACCTATTATTATTTTCTTTTTTTCATTATTTCTTTCCTGTACTCATGCATTTATATGTCCATATAGACTTTGTTATTACTTTAAGCAAATTTTTAAACCTGGAATTTTATTGGAATTTCTTTGACTTCTATATGTAGCTCTGTTTTTCTCTAGTAGAGAGAAACACCCTTGAACTCTGGGTATTTATCTAAATATGCAGCTTCGCTGGTGGCTGACATGGTAAATAATCTGCTCCAATGCAGGAGACCCAGATTTGATCCCTGCCTTGGGAAGATACACTGGAGAAGTCAATAGCAACCCACTCCAGTATTCTTTCCTGGAGAATCCCATGGACAGAGAGGCCTGGCAAGCTACAGTCCATGCGATTGCAGAGTCAGACATGACTGAGTGACTAACACACAGTTAATTTACAAAACGACCTTATAAATACTAAACATTTATTTTCTAAAGTAGCATGATGATAGAAAATAATATTTTCCATTACTTGTATCAGTATTTAATTTTCTTTTTTGTATTATAATTTATTTTAAAATAATAATGATAATAGTATTCTGTTATTTTAATATAAATGGCTTCAGCATTTTGCCACATAAAATTACTTCTGCTATTGGTATTTTATGAAAAATTTTCCTCAGATTTCATTATTTCCTTTCCTTTTCTATCATATGTCAATTTTTGTAAGGAATGCTGCTGCTAAGTCGCTTCAGTCGTGTCCAACTCTGTGCGACCCCAGAGATGGCAGCCCACCCGTTCCTGTGATTCTCCAGGCAAGAACACTGGAGTGTGTTGCCATTTCCTTCTCCAATGCATGAAAGTGAAAAGTGAAAGTGAAGTCACACAGTCGTGTCCGACTCTTAGTGACTCCATGAACTTCAACCTACCAGGCTCCTCCGTCCATGGGATTTTCCAGGCAGGAGTACTGGAGTGGGGTTGCTGAATTTTATCAAATGAATCTATTAGCATGATCACATTTTCCCAGGAATCTGTTAATTAAATATAATATTAGATAGCCTGATGTTGATAAATCCTTATAGTTCTAGAATAAATTTTGTTTACATGTATTATATTTTTTATACTGAATATTGAATATTATATTTAATTTATAACTTTATTTATATTTTTACTTTTATTTTATTTTTTAACTTTACAATATTGTATTGGTTTTGCCATATATCAAAATGAATCTGCCACAGGTATACATGTGTTCTCCATCCTGAATGCTCCTCCCTCCTCCCTCCCCATACCATCCCTCTGGGTCGTCCCAGTGCACCAGCCCCAAGCATCCAGTATCTTGCATCAAACCTGGACTGGTGACTCATTTCATATATAATATTATACATGTTTCAATGTCATTCTCCCAAAACATCCCACCCTCTCCCTCTCCCACAGAGTCCAAAAGACTAACTTTAGCATTCATATTATTAAATAAGTTTTGTTCATAGTTTTCTTTTGATACTATTTTTTTCCAAGTTAGAACATTAGGGTCTATTGGATTTATGTTTTGAAGCTTTTTCATAACAGCACTGAATGGCTTAGATAAAATTGTTTCATTTAGTCTATCTTTTATTTTCTCTTTTTTGAGCTTTTTTTTTTTTTTTTTACTCAGCATATTGGCATACTAGGAAAAGGTGGATAATACCTTGATATATTTTATGATTTTTTAATAAATTTATTCATTTTAATAGGATACTAATTACTTTACAATACTGTAGTGGTTTTGCCATACCTTGCCATGAATCAGCCATGGGTGTACATGTGTTCCCCATCCTAAAACCCCTCCCACCTCCCTTCCCATGCCATCCCTCTGGGTGATTCCAGTGCATCAGCCTCGAGCACCCTGTTCCATACATTAGACCTGTACTGGCGATCCATTTCATATATGATAATATATGTTTCAATGCCATTCTCCCAAATCATCCCACCCTCGCCCTCTCTCACAGAATCCAAAAGACTGTTCTGTACATCTGTGTCTCTCTTGCTGTCTCGTGTATAGAGTCTTCATTACTATCTGTCTAAATTCCATATATATGCATTAGTATACTGTATTGATGTTTGTCTTTCTGGCTTACTTCACTCTGTATAATAGGCTCCAGTTTCATCCACCTCATTAGAACTGATTCAAATGTATTATCTTTAATGGCTGAGTAATATTCCATTATATATATGTACCACAGCTTTCTTATCCATTCGTCTGCTGATGGAAATCTAAGCTGCTTCCATGTCCTATCTATTGTAAACAGTACTGCCATGAACATTGGGGTACACGTGTCCCAATTCTGGTTTCCTTGGTGTTTATGCCCAGCAGTGGGATTGCTGGTTCATATGGCAGCTCTATTTCCAGTTTTTTAAGGAATCTCCACACTGTTCTCCATATTGGCTGTACTAGTTTGCATTCCCACCAACAGTGTAAGAGGGTTCCCTTTTCTCCACACCCTCTCCAGCATTTATTGCTTGTAGACTTTTGGATCGCAGCCATTCTGACTGGCTTGAAATGGTACCTCATTGTGATTTTGATTTGATAATGAGTGATGTTGAGCATCCTTTCATGTGCCTGTGAGCCATTTGTATGTCTTCTTTGAAAAAATGTCTGTTTAGTTCTTTACCCATTTTTTGATTGGGTCGTTTATTTTTCTGGAATTGAGCTAAAGTAGTTGCTCGTATACTTTTGAGATTCTTTGTCAGTTGCTTCATTTGCTATTATTTTCTCCCATTCTGAAGGCTGTCTTTTCACTTTGCTTACAGTTTCCTTCGTTGTGCCAAAGGTTTTAAGTTTAATTAGGTCCTATTAGTTTATTTTGCTTTTATTTATGTTACTCTGGGAAGTGGGTCATAGAGGATCCTGCTGTGATTTATGTCACAGAGTGTTTTGCCTATGTTTTCCTCTAGGGGTTTTATAGTTTCTTTTTTTTTTTTTTTTTAAATTTTATTTTATTTTTAAACTTGACATAATTGTATTAGTTTTGCCAAATATCAAAATGAATCCATCACAGGTATACATGTGTTCCCCATCCTGAACCCTCCTCCCTCCTCCCTCCCCATACCATCCCTCTGGGTGGTCCCAGTGCACTAGCCCCAAGCATCCAGTATCGTGCATTGAACCTGGACTGGCATCTCGTTTCATACATGATATTTTACATGTTTCAATGCCATTCTCCCAAATCTTCCCACCCTCTCCCTCTCCCACAGAGTCTCTGATCTTACGTTTAGATGTTTAATCTACTGTGAGTTTATTTTTGTGTATGGTGTTTGAAGGTGTTCTAGTTTCATTCTTTACAAGTAGTTGACCAGTTTTCCCAGCACCACTTGTTAAAGAGATTGTCTTTTCTCCATTGTATATTCTTACCTCCTTTGTCAAAGATAAGGTGTCCATAGGATTTATCTCTGGGCTTTCTATTTTGTTCCATTGATCTATATTTCTGTCTGTGTGCCAGTACCATACTGTCTTGATGACTGTAGCTTTGTAGTAGAGCCTGAAGTCAGGCAGGTTGATTCCTCCAGTTCCATTCTTCTTTCTCAAGATTGCTTTGGCTATTCGAGGCTTTTTGTAGTTCCATACAAATTGTGAAACTATTTGTTCTAGTTCTATAGCTTGATAGGGATTGCATTGAATCTATAGATTGCTTTGGGTAGTACACTTATTTTCACCATATTGATTCTTCCAATCCATGAACATGGTATATTTCTCCATCTATTTGTGTCCTCTTTTATTTTTTTCATCAGTGTTTTATAGTTTTCTGTATATAGGTCTTTTGTTTCTTTAGGTAGATATATTTCTAAGTATTATATTCTTTTCATTGCAATGGTGGATGGAATTGTTTCCTTAATTTCTCTTTCTGTTTTCTCATTGTTAGTGTATAGGAATTCAAGAGATTTCTTTGTGTTAATTTTATATCCTGTAACTTTAATATATTCATTGATTAGCTCTAGTAACTTTCTGGTGGAGGCATTAGAATTTTAATTTAGAGGATCAGGCCGTCTGCAAATAGTGAGAGTTTTACTTCTTTTCCAATCTGGATTTTTTTTTTTTTTCTTTTTCTGCTCTGATTGCTCTGGCCAAAACTTCCAAAACTATGCTGAATAGTAGTGGTAAGACTGGGCACCCTTGTTTTGTTCCTGACTTTAGGGGAAATGTTTTCAATTTTTCATGATTGAGGATAATATTTGCTGTGGGTCTGTTATATATAGATTTTATTATGTTGAGGTATGTTCCTTCTCTGCCTGCTTTCTGGAGATTTTTTTTTTAATCATAAATGGATGTTGAATTTTATCAAAGGCTTTTTCTGAATCTATTGAGATAATTGCATGGTTTTACCTTTCAATTTGGTAATGTGGTATATTACATTAATTGATTTGCAAATATTGACAAATCCTTGCATCCCCAAGATAAAGCTCACTTCGTCATGACGTTTGATCTTTTTAATATGTTGTTGGACTCTGTTTGCTAGAATTTTGTTAAATATGTTTTCATCTATGTTCATCAGTGATATAGGCCTGTAGTTTTCTTTTTTGGTGGCATCTTTGTGTTGTTTTGGCATTAGGGTGAAGGTGGCCTCATAGAATGAGTTTGCAAGTTTGTCTTCCTCTGCAATTTTCTAGAAGAGTTTGAGCAGATAGGTGTTAGATCTTCTCTAAATTTTTGGTAGAATTCAGCTGTGAAGCCATCTGGTCCTGGGCTTTTGTTTGCTGGAAGATTTCTAATTACAGTTTCAATTTTCATGCTTGTGATGGGTCTATTATGATTTTCTATTTCTCCCTGGTTCAGTTTTCGAAGGTTATACTTTTCTAAAACTTCATCCATTTCTTCCAGGTTGTCCATTTTATTGGCATACAGTTGCTGATAGTAGTCTCTTATGATCCTTTGTATTTCTGTGTTGTCTGTTGCGATTTCTCCATTTTCATTTCTAATTTTGTTGGCTTGATTCTTCTCCCTTTGTTTCTTGATGAGTCTGGCTAACAGCTTGTCAATTTTATTTATCTTCTCAAAGAACCAGCTTTTAGCTTTGTTGATTTTTGCTTTGGTCTCATTTGCTTCTTTTGCATTTATCTCTGCCCTAATTTTATTATTTCTTTCCTTCTACTAACCCTGGGGTTCTTCATTTCTTCCTTTTCTAGTTGCTTTAAGTGTAGAGTTAGGCTATTTAGTCAACTTTTTCTTGTTTCTCGAGTAAGCCTGTATTGCTATGAACCTTCCCCTTAGCACTGCTTTTACCATGTCCCATAGGTTTTGGATTGTTGTGTTTTCATTTTCATTTTGATTTGTTTTTTGATTTCTTCTGTGATTTGTTGGTTATTCAGCAGCGTGTTGTTCATCCTCCATATGTTGGAATTTTTAATAGTTTTTCTCCTGTTATTGACATCTAATCTTACTACATTGTGGTCAGAAAAGATGCTTGGAATGATTTCAATTTTTTTGAATTTACCAAGGCTAGATTTATGGCCTAGGATGTGATTTATCCTGGAGAAGGTTCCATGTGCACTTGAGAAAAAGGTGAAATTCATTGTTTTGGGATAAAATGTCTTATAGATATTAGTTAGGGCTAACTGGTCTATTGTATCATTTAAAGTTTGTGTTTCCTTTTTAATTTTCTGCTTAGTTGATCTATCCATAGTTGTGAGTGGGTTATTGAAGTCTGCCAGTATTATTGTGTTATTGTTAATTTCCCCTTTCATACTTGTTAGCATTTGTCTTCCATATTGTGGTGCTCCTATGTTGGTTGCATATATACTTATGATTGTATATCTTCTTCTTGCAGTGATCCTTTGATCATTATGTAGTGTCCTTATTTGTCTCTTTTCACAGCCTTTGTTTTAAAGTCTATTTTATCTGATATGAGTATTGCTACTCCTGTTTCTTTTGGTCTCTATTTGTGTCGAATATCGTTTTCCAGCCCTTCACTTTCAGTCTGTATATGTCCCTTGTTTTGAGGTGGGTCTCTTGTAGACAACATATATAGGGATCTTGTTTTTGTATCCATTCAGCCAGTCTTTGTCTTTTGGTTGGGACATTCAACCCATTTAAATTTTAAGGTAATTATTGATAAGTATGATACCGGTGCCATTTACTTTGTTGCTTTGGGTTCGAGTTGTACACCCTTTCTGTGTTTCCTATCTTGAGAAGATCCTTTAGCACTTGTTCTAGAGCTGGTTTGGTGATGCTGAATTCTCTCAGCTTTTGCTTGCCTGTAAAGCTTTTGATTTCTCCTTTGTATTTGAATGAGATCCTTGCTGTGTACAGTAATCTGGGTTCTAGGTTTTTCTCTTTCATCACTTTAAGTATGTTCTGCCATTCCCTTCTGGCCTGAAGAGTTTCTATTGAAAGATCAGCTGTTATGCTTATGGGAATCCCCTTGTGTGTTATTTGTTCTTTTTGCCTTGCTGCTTTTAATATTTGTTCTTTGTGTTTGATCTTTGTTAATTTGATTAATATGTGTCTTGGGGTGTTTTGCCTTGGGTTTATCCTGTTTGGGACTCTTTGGGTTTCTTGTATTTGGGTGAATATTTCCTAGCCTATTTTAGGGAAGTTTTCATCTATTATTTCCTCAAGTATTTTATCATGGGCTTTCTTTTTATCTTCTTCTTTTAGGATTCCTATGATTTGAATGTTTAGCCATATAACATTGTCCCAGAGGTCTCTAAGGTTGTCCACATTTCTTTTAATTTTGTTTCCTTTTTTCCTCCCTGTTTCATTTATTTCTACCATTCTATCTTCTACCTCACTAATCCTATCTTCTGCCTCAGTTATTCTACTGTTGGTTCCCTACAGAGTGTATTTGATCTCATTTATTGCATTATTCATTATATATTGACTCTTTTTTTTATTTCTTCTAGGTCCTTGCTAAACATTTCTTGCATCTTCTCAATCTTTGTCTCCAGGCTATTTGTCTGTAACTCTATTTCGTTTTCAAGATTTTGCATTATATTTACTATCATTATTCTGAATTGTTTTTTCAGGTAGATTTCTTATCTCTTCCTCTTTTGTTTGGTTTGGTGGGCATTTATACTGTTCCTTTACCTGCTGGGTATTTCTCTGTCTTTTCATCTTGTTTAAATTGCTGTGTTTAGGGTGGCCTTTCTGTATTCTGGCAGTTTGTGCTTCCTTTTTATTGTAGAGGTTCCTTGCTGTGGGTGGGTTGGACAGGTGGGTTGTCAAGATTTCCTGGTTAGGGAACCTTGTGTTCATGTTCTGGTGGATGGAGCTGGATTTCTTCTCACTGAAGTGCAATGAAGTGTCCAGTAGTGAGTTTTGAGATGTCAGTGGGTTTAGTGTGACTTTGGGTAGCCTTTATATTGGAGTTCAGGGCTATGTACATGTGCTGCTGGAGAATTTGCATTTTATGTCTTGGTATGGAACTTGTTGGCTCTTGGGTGGAGCTTGGTTTCAGTGTAGGTATGTAGGCTTTTGGATGAGCTCTTGTTGATTAATGTTCCCTGGAGTCAGGAGTTTTATGGTGATTTCATGTTTTGGATTTAAGCCTCTTGCCTCTGTCTTTCAGTCTTATTCTTACAGTAGCCTCAAGACTTCTCCATCCATACAGCATCGATGATAAAACATCTAGGTTAATGGTGAAAAAATTCTCCACAGTAGAGGACACCTTTAGAGGCTCACAGAGTTACATGGAGAAGAGAATAGGGAGGAGGGAGATAGAGGTGACCAGGAGGAGAAGAGGGGGAATCAAAAGGGGAGAGAGTAATCTAGCCAGTAATCAATTCCCTATTTGCTCTCCACAGTCTGGGCTCCTCAGAGATGTTCATGGAGTAATACAGAGAAGAGAAGAGGGAGGAAGGAGACAGAGGTGACCAGGAAGAGAAAAGGGGGAATCAAAAAGATAGAGACAGATCGAGCCAGTAATCAGTTACCTAAGTATTCTCCACAGCCCTGAACACACATAGAGATTCACAGAGTTGGACAGAGAAGAGAAGGTGGAGGGAGGAGATAGATGCTACCTGGTGGAGAAAAAGGAGAGTCAAGGGGGAGAGAGTGGTCAAGCCAATAATCACACTCCCAAGTAAAAACGGGTACTGAAGATTGGGTTCTAAAGGTATAAAATTGATAACAAATACTAAAAAGCATAGATTAAAAATCTAGAGTTTAGACTCTCAAAAATACAATATAAAAAAAAGTCACAAACATTATAATATATAGAGTTTGCTTTAAAAATAGGGTCATTTTTTGCAAGGTAATAGTAGATTATAAACATGAAAATTAGAGTAATAGAGAACTTGATTTTTTTTTTTTAGGACTTAATTTAAAAAAATAAATTAAAAAATGATAATAGTAAAAATATATCTAGGAATTTCTCTGGAGCTGTTGCAGACAGTATAGGATAGGTTCAGTTTCAGATAGTTTCTTGATCTGGCTTATATTTCTCAAGATCTATGGGCCCCTTCCAATGTAGTCAGTGCTAATTACAGGGTTTTAATCTGTTGTGCCTCTCACTTCCAAAGCAGTTCCCTCTGTTTATTTTAGCTTCTCTGTTTGCTGGTCTCTTCAGTGTTTAATTTTCGCCCTGACACAAGGGGGCAAAGGTGGTCACTTGTTCAGTTGTGCTGTGGGGAGGGAGGAACACTGAAAACAAATATCACTGGAGTGTGTGGGGAGTGCTCACAGTATTTCAGCTGCACTGGGTTTGCACCCACTCATGGCGTGTGTGCTTTCATGGTCTACATTTCTCAGGCTCTAGGTTGCTCTGCTGGGAACTGTCTGAGGCAGATCCTGGATTGTGTGCACTTTCCAGGTCTAAGCCACTCAGGTTCAGGTTCTGGAGTACTCCCCAAAGGCGTAAGCCACTCAGGTTCAGGTTCTGGAGTACTCCCCAAAGGCGTGGACTCTGTTGTGCCTGAGTTCTGTGCCCTTCCCAGGTCCTAGCAGCTCAGGTGACCAGGTGTTTGGTGAGCGTAGTCACCCCCAGGTGGGCGGTGCATCTTATCACCTCCCCTGTCCCAGCTGCTTGGTTTTCTGGGTGTACAATGTGCATGCCTTCTCAGGTGTGCCATATGTCTCTTCTGGGGAGCTGATCTCTGACTGAGATCCTCCCAGCTGATGTCAACCATCCAGAAGCCCAAGAACTCTTGGTTAGCAATGGAGCCTGTTTGCATTTTGGTAGAGTATGCCTCTCTGGGGCCATGATTGCCACTTTCTGGCTCTGGCTTACCTTTGTGTGCTTGTCTCTGGTGGGGAATGGGCCACTCCTCAGCCTGCTAGCTCTCCTCTTGTGTTTGCTCAGTCCTTTATTCTGTGAGCAGGCCTGTCAGTGCCTGAGGTTAGGGCTTTTCTCCGGATAGTTCTCTCTCTCTCTCTCACTCTCTCTCTCTTTTTCTCACTTTCAGACTATCCTACAGTTTGGGTTGCTATCTCACGTTAGTTCCTTCAGATTGCCCTCAGGGCATTCTGGCCCAGTCCTTACCCTAAGCAATGCAGCCCACGTCTCCCTATTCAGCCCCTGCTTGCTGGTGGCAGCTGTGAGTGCTGGGAGTTGCCGTTAGGCACGTTATCTGTGGGTTTTAATTATTTGTTTATCCTCCCGGTTATGTTGCCCTCTGAGATTCCAAGATTACCCACAGACCCGCCGGTGAGAGTGTTTCCTGGTGTTTGGAAACTTCTCTTTTAAGACTCCCTTCCTGGTACAGATCTCCATGCCTACCTCTTTGTCTCTCTTTTTATCTTTTATATTTTGTCCTGCCTCCTTTCAAAAACAATGGGCTGCCTTTCTGTGTGTCCCATGTCCTCTGCCAGCATTCAGAAGTTGTTTTGTGGAATTTGCTCAGCATTCAAATGTTCTTTCAATGAATTTGTGGGGGAGAAAATGGTCTCCCCATCCTATTCCTCCACCATCTTTGGTTGGGCCTCCCTCATTTAACCTGTCTTTTAAAGGTTAAATGAAACTCAATTATTGGATGTTCTGGGGTTAACATCTTTTAAAGTGGCATACTTTTATTCTTATTTCAGTCAACTTATGGATATATATAATAAACATTAATATATAAGAATAATTCAAATTGTACAAAATTTTATAGATATTGATTAGATTTATGTCATTAGTTATATCATTCATTTCCTCTTTTCTTCCTAATGGACATTTCTTACTTGGAGTATCTTTAAAATCTTCCACTATAATAGTAATTTTATGATTTTCCAACCACTTAAAATATTACCATTTAACAAATGCTGTGTTGATAGTGCATGACTGTTATGTCTTCTTTGTAATTCATGCATTTTGTCATGTCAGCACTTTTAATCTTAAATTTTAATTTGAGAAGACAGCAGAGTAGAAAGAACCTGACCGCATCTCCTCTCACAAGCACACCAAAATCACAACTATTTACAGAACAATCTTAGATTAAAACGATGAAAGTTACCAGAAAAGGTATTTTTTACGGGAACCTACCAGAAAAGATCTACATAAGACATTATTAAAGACATAAGAAGACAAAGAAGAGGGGAAACTCATAATATAATCAAGTCCCATGCCCCTGGATGGGTGATTTCCAAACTAGAGAGTAATTACATTGCAGACATTCTTGCACAAGAATGAGAGGTCTGAGCTCCATATTAGGCTCCTTAGCCTGGGGATCCAACAACAGGAAAAGCCTCTAGAGCATTTCACTTCAAAGAGAACTGGGGGGAATAGAGATTTCACTTTTAAAAGGTGTACACAGAATCTCACATGCCCCAAACCAAAAGCACTAATTTGATAGGAACACTGGGATACCTCAGGACAAGCAACTAACTAGGCAAGGACACAGCCCCACCCATCAATAGACAGATTGCTTTAACAACCTCTGAGCCCACAGCCACCTCTGAACATGGCCCTGTCCACCAGAGGACCCAGGAAACACTTCTAACCACCAGAAAGAAGGCTTCAGTTCCAGAAACTCCTGGTCCCTGGCCCTGCCCTCCAGGAAGCCTGGTTTTGCTTCTGGACCAGCCTTACCCACAAAAGGGCAGACAACAGGGCAAGAAAATAATAATCCCACATCCTACAGATTAAACCTGCCCATCAGAAGGCCAGACCTTGCCCTGTGACCAGTTGGGCCCAGGCTTTGTCTATTAGCAGGCCAATACAAGCTTTGGGACACCCCAGACCCCATAATCAAATGAGTCAGGAACTGGTCACGTCCCCCACCAGCAATCTGACACCATCTCTGGACTCCTGGGCCTTGCCACCAGACTTCAGCATATGGCTTTGCTGTCAGTGGTCCAGCACTAATGCCAGGACCTGGCTTCACCCACAAGTGGGTAGGCAATAACCCTAGAGCCTTCTGGACCCTGACTCTGCCTACCAATGAGCCAGCACTAGCCCCAGGATCCCCTGAGTATCCTTATGGGTATCCTTATGATCCAGCCCCACCAACAGCAGGGCCTGGTAAACCAGACCAGGGGCAAACCAAGCCTATCACAATGTTCACACAGTCAGCACACCACAAGGGAAGGACATACACAACCCTCATAGAGGGAAATCATAGAACATATAGCTTAGGTGATAAGGAGAGTACACTTCTGGGACACACACGACCTCTCCTTCAGAGGGTCACTTCTCCAAGGTCAAGAAAAGTAACTAAACTACCACATACATACAAACAGCAACTTAGGCAAAATTGAGGTGACAGAGGAACATGTTCCAGATGAAGGAATGAGACAAAATCCCAGAAGAACTAAGTGAAGTTGAGACAGGCAATACACTCAAGAAATAGTCCAGAGTGGTAACTGTAAAAATGATCAAACAACTTAGGAGAAAAATGGATGAAAATGGAAAAATGGAGAAAAAAGCAAACAAGAAGCTAAAAATTTTCAACAAAGATTTGGAAATTATAAAATAAAAATAACCATAGATAAAGAATATAATAACTGTAATGAAAGATATGCTAGAATGAATCAATAGTAGATTAAATAATACAGAGTAATAGATCAGTGAGCTAGAAGACAGAGTAGTGGAAATCACTGACGTTGAACAGAAAAAAAAAAAAAAAAAGAAATGAAGAAAGTTTAAGAGACCTTTGAGGCAACATCAACTGCACTAATATTTGCCTTTTAGGGGACCCAGAGGAAGAAAAGAGAAAGACCTGAAAACATATGTGAAGACGTGATAGCTAAAACTTCCCTAACCTAGGAAAAGCAACAGACATCCTTGTATCACTATAATAAATCCCACTTGATCATGGTACATGATCTTTTTGATGTATTGTTGAATTTGGTTTGCTAATATTTTGTTGAGGATTTTTGCATCTGTACTCATCAGAAATATCGGCCTACAATTTTCATGTTTATGTTGTCTTTGTCTGGCTTTGGTATCAGGTCGATTGATGCTGGTGATATAAAATGAGCTAGAAAGTATTTAATTCTCAATTTTTTGGAAGAGTTTGAGAAGGATAGATATTCAATCTTTGAATGTTTGATAGAATTTGTGAAGCCATCTGATCCTGAACCATTTCTTTGAGGATCTTACAAACAATTGTTTCAATCTCTGTACTAGTGACCTGTCTATTCAGATTTTATATTTCTTACTGATTAAGTCTTGGAAGGTTTCTTGATTCTAGAATTTGTACACTTATAGGTTGTCCAATTTTCTTATGTATAACTGTTCAGAATAGTCCCTTATAATCATTTATACTATTTGTTATCTGTTATTTCTTCTTTTATCTCTGATTTTATTTATGAGGGCTTTCTCTCTTTTGTTCTTAGTAAGTCTGGCTAACAATTTGTCTTTTTTTTTTATCTTTTAAAGAACCAGCTCTTAGTTTCATTGATGTTTTCTACTGTCTTTTTAGTCTCTATGTCATTTATTTCTTCTCTGAACTTTATTATGGCCTTCCTCCTACTAATTCTGGGCTTCATTTTTTTCTTCTTTTTCTAGTTCATTTAAGTGTAAAGTTAGATTTTTTTTTTAATTTGAGTTTTCTTGTTTATCCAGGTAGGTCTGTATTCCTATAGATTTCCCTCTTAGTACTACTTTGGCCATTTCTCATAAATTATAGTATGTCATATTTTCATTTTACTTGTGTTCAGTTAAATTTTTATTTCTCCTTTGATTTTTTTATTGACCCAATAGTTATTCAGTAGCATGTTGTACAGTCTCCACATATGTGTGGTATCTTAAAAATATGTCTGTTTTATGCTAGTATCTTTGATCACCTACAAAACTCTACCCTTTTATTGCCTTCATTTTATGTTTTTGATGTCACAATTTGCCTCTCTTTATATTGTGTATTAATTAAAACATTATTGTTGCTATAATTAGTTTTAACACTTTCATTCTTTAATCTTTATACTAGACTTAAGTGGTTAACACACCACTATATTAGAGTATTAGACTATTCTGATTTTGATTATATACTTACCTTTACCAGTATGTTGCCTTTTTTCACATGTTTTTATGTTACTAATTACTGTCCATTCATTTCAGCTTGAGGAGCTTCTTTCAGCATGTCTTGTAAAGCAGGTCTAGTGGTGATAACCACTCTCAGCTTTGTTTCTCTGGGAAATCTTTATCTCTCCCTCATTTCTGAAGGACAACTTTTCAGGATAGAGTATTCTTGATTGGCAGGAACTTCTTTTTCTTTTGATTCTTTGAATATATCATCTCACCATCTTAGACAAGAGATTGTACTGAGAAATTAACTTAAAGACATATGGGAATTCTTTAGGGAATTCCCTAAATAAATACTTTAGTTTTTAAGGAACTTCCATACTGTTCTCCATAGTTGCTGTATCAATGTACATTTCAAGCAACAGTGTAGGAGTGTTCCCTTTCCTCTACAGCCTCTCCAGCATTTATTTGTACGTGTTTTGATGATGGCCATTTTGACTGGTGTGAGGTGATGCCTCACTGTACCTTTAATTTGCATGTAATTTCTATCAAACTACTGATGCCATTTTCACAGAAATTAGAATAAAAATTTTTATAATTTGCATGGAAACACAAAAGACCATGAATAGCCAAAATAATCTTAAGAAAGAAAAATGGAGCTGAAGGAGTTAGGCTCCCTGACTTCAGACTGTACTACAAAGCTACAACAATCAAAACAATATGGCTGTGGCACAAAAACAAAAATATAGATCATTCTGCTTGTAAGAGTCTCTCTCCTTTTTATTTTTCCAGTAAATTAAATTTTTATTGAGTTATATGTGGCATACAAAATTACATTGGTTTCAGTTGTACAAAATTGTGATTAAATATTTTATATATTTTGAAATAATGTCAATAAATGCAGTTATAATCTATTACTATATAAATTTTTTATTGGTTTATCCCTTATTTGTACATTATATCCCCATTCTTTATTTACTTTAACCTCTTTAGTATAATATGTCTTGAAAAATATATCTTTGAGTTTGTTTGGTGATCCATGAGCTTCATGAACTTGCATATCCAAATCTCTCCTCAGATTTTAGAAGTTCTCAGCCATTATTTCTTTAAATAATCTTTTAACCACCTTCTTCATTTTTCTCCTCTGAGAGTCCAGTAATTCCCAGGTCCTTCTTTCAATTATATCCCATATATCACATTGGCTTTATTCACTCTTTTTTGATTCTTTTTTTCCTCTGACTGGATAATTTCTATGTTCCTGTCTTTTAATTCATAGATTTTTTTCTTCCTCTTGATCCTTTCTTATGCTGATGTCCTCTATTTTATTTTCATTTTATTCATTATACATTTCATCCCCAAAATTTATTTCTTTTTTATGATTTTTACCTCTCTTAAACTTCTCCTTTTGTTCATGTAGTTTTCTTGAGTTCATTGGATAGCCATTCTGCATTTTCTCAGAGGCCATTGAGCTTCTTAATCAGATAAATCACAAATCTTCATGTCTTTGTTCTCAGTTCAGTTTAGTCGCTCAGTCATGTCCGACTCTTTGTGACCCCATGAATTGCAGCATGACAGGCCTCCCTGCCCATCACCAACTCCCAGAATTCACTCAAACTCACGTCCATCAAGTCGGTGATGCCATCCAGCCATCTCATCCTTTATCGTCCCCTTCTCCTCCTGCCCCCAATCCCTCCCAGCATCAGAGTCTTTTCCAATGAGTCAACTCTTCGCATGAGGTGGCCAAAGTACTGGAGTTTCAGCTTTAGCATCATTTCTTCCAAAGAACATCCAGGGCTGTTCTCCTTTAGAATGGATTGATTGGATCTCCTTGCAGTTCAAGGGACTCTCAAGAGTCTTCTCCAAAACCACAGTTCAAAAACATCAATTCTTCAGTGCACAGCTTTCTTCACAGTCCAAATCTCACATCCATACATGACCACAGGAAAAACTATAGGCTTGACTAGATGGACCTTTGTTGGCAAAGTAATGTCTCTGCTTTTGAATAGGCTATCTAGGCTGATCATAACTTTCCTTCCAAGGAGTAAGTTTCTTTTAATTTCATGGCTGCAATCACCATCTGAAGTGATTTTGGAGCCCAGAAAAAATAAAGTCTGACACTGTTTTCACTGTTTCCCCATCTATTTGCCATGAAGTGATGGGACCAGATGCCATGATCTTAGTTTTCTGAATGTTGAGCTTTAAGCCAACTTTTTCACTTTGCTCTTTCACCTTCATCAAGAGGCTTCACTTTCTGCCATAAGGGTGGTGTAATCTGCATATCTGAGGTTATTGATATTTCTCCCAGCCATCTTGATTGCAGCTTGTGCTTCTTCCAGTCCAGCGTTTCTCATGATATATTCTGCATATAAGTTAAATAAGCAGGGTGACAATATACAGCCTTGATGCACTCCTTTTTCTATTTGGAAACAGTCTGTTCCACGTCCAGTTCTAACTGTTGCTTCCTGACCTGCATATAGGTTTCTCAAGAGGCAGGTCAGGTGGTCTGGTATTCCCATGTCTTTCAGAATTTTCTACAGTTTATTGTGATCCACACAATCAAAGACTTTGGCATAGTCAATAAAGCAGAAATAGATCTTTTTTTAGAACTCTCTTGCTTTTTCTCAGTTACTGGAAGATTATTGTGATCCTTTGCTGACATCATGTTTCCTTGATTTCTCATTTTCTTTGAAATTTTGTGTTATTTTCTTCACATTCACAGTAGAAGTCCCCTCCTCCAGTCTTTACAAACTTCAAAAGAAAAATACTTTCCACCAGCCCTGCTAGGGATTCTTATACTTCTTCAGACATTCTGTGGATATGTCTGCTCCATGCTTTTTGCTTCTAATTATGGTGGAATTCTTAAGCTTGTACGCCATTTCCTGATGCTGCAATGTACCAGGTCTGGTACTGAGAGCCTCCTTTTTCCTTGTCCAATGGTGGAGGTACAGCTCAAGTGTGGGATAGTTCCTTTGCCATGGATTTTGGCTGACATTCTGCAGGTGCTGAATAGCCATCTGCAAAATCTTGCTATTATCACAGTGAGGAGCACATACAGAGTGCCAGTTATAAGGCAGGAGGTGTGAGTGAGGTGCACAGAGTGCTTGGTATTCTCATGGGCCATTTGGAGGATCCATGGATTAAACATCCCCAGTAGCTCATCAATAGGTTTCATGATGAAGTCCAAAACAGTTAGTAGGACCTGTGTGCCTTTAATGTCCTCCTACCTATCTATCTACCTCTCTCACAGCTTCTTCCTGACACCAAGTCATGCAGCTCATGATTCAGTTTACTGGATGGAGTGAGAGGAAAATGGGCCTCTTTTGCAATGTCCCACATAGGTGAGGAAGCCAGGCACTCACTCACTTGTTCTCACTTTCCCTGCAAAGAGAAACCATGGATTATGAAGGCTCTGATTTGTTTCCTTAGAGGATAAGTAACATGTATAAAGTCAAATTGTTTCTCTTATTCTCCCCAATGCATCCAAACTTTTTTTTTTTCCTCCAAAAGTGTGCTGGTACTTCTCTGGTGGAAGCCTGGGTTTCCACACAGATTGTCTCCTCTGAGGGTGATTGTATAAGACAGTTCTCTTCATGGGCTCCCAGACCATGACCAAGAGAAGATATAGACAGTTTACAGATCATTGCAGTATCTACAGCTGGGACTGAACTCTGTATGCCTATTACCTGATACATGGGTGGGCAAGACTCCTCCTTGGGTCCTTAGTGTATGGGGCTGGATCTCACAAATTCTAGAAGAGAATATTTTTGTTCATGGATGAATGCAAATTGTTATTAAGGGGATGGACATGATAAGAGATGTGTTATTCAGCCACATTGTTGACATTATTCTCAAAAGGATATTTTTCTTAAGTCATGAATGTTCACTGAACATTAGTGAATGCTTTTTTTTATCTATTACAATGAACAGTTCAATTGGTCTACTTTAATCTGTTAATATTTATGATTTTAATGATAATATTAACCAACCTTACATTAATAAGTTAAATCTCACTTTGTAACAATGCGTTGTTTTAATATTTACTTCTGGATTCAATTTGTTAATATTTTATTTAGGATTTTCACATCCCTGTTCACAAGCGAGCTTAATCTTGTTTTATGCTTTTTTTAAAGAAAAATTCTGTTCTTGTTCTATCCTTGTCTGGTTTTCAATTCAGGTTTATGGTAATTGGCTCAGTTTCCAATTAATTCCTAGAAAATGCTATCTGAGTAGTCAGAGTAAAATTTATTTACTCAACTTCGTATTTGTTTACCACATCCAGTACCATTGTGCAAGACTTCAGAAACCTCTCTGCCTGTCATGTACCATGTTTTACTCTGAATAATATCAGAATCTAATCTTATGTTGTAACTTTCCGTTCAGGATGCAAAAAAATGCCACATGGATTAGCTGAGTTGTAAATTCTCAACTTGCTGCTTCACATTTGTAATCCATAACTTGTCCTGTGTCCTCAGATATTGACTATTGTGTACTGCTCATCTAGAATCTCTTGCTAGTTGGCCTGTGGTTGGTTTTGAATAATAGTCAGAGCTGATAAAAGATGGGAGGACAGAGGGAGGAAGAGGTTCTGGGTTTTCTTCACTGCTTCTTTGCTTCTACAGATTGAATTGTGATCTACACCCCCCTTCCCCCACCCCTGATCCATACATTGAAGCCCTAATCCTCAAAGTGACTATATTTGGGTATAGGGCTTTTAGGAGACAATTAAGCTGAATAATTGATGGTTTTGAACTGTGGTGTTGGAGAAGACTCTTGAGAGTCCCTTGGACTGCAAGGAGATCCAACCAGTCCATTCTGAAGGAGATCAGCCCTGGGAGTTCTTTGGAAGGAATGATGCTAAAGCTGAAACTCCAGTACTTTGGCCACCTCATGTGAAGAACTGACTCATTTGAAAAGACTCTGATGCTGGGAGGGATTGGGGGCAGGAGGAGAAGGGGACGACAGAGGATGAGATGGCTGGATGGCATCACTGGCTGGATGGCATCACTGACTTGATGGATGTGTCTGAGTGAACTCTGGGAGATGGTGATGGACAGGGAGGCCTGGCGTGCTGTGATTCATGGGGTCGCAAAGAGTCAGACACGCCTGAGCGACTGAACTGAACTGAACTGAAGCTTAAATGAGGTCATAAAAAAGGAGTCCTAATCCAGTAGGACTGGTGGTCTTAAAAAAAGAGGAAGAAATATCTTATTCCCTCTCCTTTTTTCTCCTTTCCTCTCTTCTTTCTCTCTCTTTTCTCTCTTTCCCTAAGCACGCACACTGAGGAAAGGCTATGTGAATTCACATTAAGAAGGTGGCCATCTACAAGCCAGGGAGAGAGCTTTGCGAGGACACCTTAATCTTGGACTGGTGCTTTAATCTTGGACTTCTCAGCCTCCAGAAATGTGAGAAAAAAATTCATATTATTTAAGCCACTCAGCAGTGTATGTTGTTTTGATATGGGCACCTAAGATAACAAATACATCTCCCATTTTGACACAATGTCTCTGGTAACAGCTGCATTCACCCATGAACACAGTTTCCCACTGGGAAACTTTCCTGCATTATGACCCTTTCTGCTGAGTTTTGACAAGATTATTTCCTCCTGTTGTTCCTAGGAGTGGTGGTAGTTTTCCATAACTGGTTATCTATAAGTATTTTAATGTTCCTAGTTTATCCCTTGAGCCCTACTTACAATTCACTAATGGTCCCTTAGGTAAAAGTCCCTTCATTTCTACCATCTATAGTAAATTCTGTTCTCTGTTAGGATGCTGGTTACCTTCCCAAGAGAAAGCATCCTGTGATTTTTAAGAGGTACTACCAAAGCTAGCAGTTACAAAACATTGCTTAGTATATCAAATATATCCTACCATAGTATTTAAGAAAAAATTTAGATTCCAGAATTGTTCTTCTCAACTTTAAGACCCTTAGTAAAGTATCCAGATACATTTTCCAACTATATGAAACTACAGTCCCTAACCAAAAGATAATCACTGTGGTTACCCCCTCTCATTATAGGAGTTCAAATATAGAGACTACCCTACCCTTTAAATCAAACTTTATTTTGATGACAGAGATTGAATTAAAAGAAATGGATATACCTGATGCCTTTATATGGCCAAGTCCAGTTAGGTGGTACTCTTAACAGTAGGAGAGTATAATATGTTTGCAAAGCCTCAATAAGTAATGTGCAAGTGTCTTACATAAAAAGCACAGTCACAATCAGAAGATCAAATACAGGTGGCTTCTAAGAAAAAGGAATATAATGAACAAAATCATTGTAAATTTTACACTGATTGAGATATACCACCAGAGAATCTGTTAGTCTTTCAGTCAGCAAGCTTGGTTGGGCAACTAGGTTAACACTCACAGCACATAGATAAATTTAATACTTATGTTTCCAACAACGAATTACTAAGGTATTTTTAATGAGATAAAGAAATGATTTAATTAGGTGGATTTTAAGGCAGGATGGTAGAAAATTAAAGCAAAAGTGGGAGGGGGGTTCAGGATGGAGTGGACACATGTATATCTATGGCCGATTCATGTTAATGAATGGCAAAAATCAACACAATATTATAATTATCCTCCAAATAAAATATATAAATAAATATTTTAAAATATTTTCTACTCTATAACTTGAGATTTGATATGTTTTCTTACATACAGTGATCTATGTTGAACATATTGTTCACATACTCTAAGGTGAATATAAAGATAAGCAACAGTGGGGAACAGGGAATGTACAAGTACATTATGGTCTCTGTTGAATATACTTGGGTGAATAGTTTGCTTTGGAAATGAACTGAAATAATTATGTCGTTTCTGAGATTGAATTCAAACACTGCATTTCATTTTTTTTAAATTTTTAATTATTATTATTATTTTTTACTTTACAATATTGTATTGGTTTTGCCATATATCAATATGCATCTGCCACAGGTGTACATGTGTTCCCAATCCTGAACCCCCCTCCCACCTCCCTCCCCATGTCATCCCTCTGGGTCATCCCAGTGCACCAGCCCCAAGCTTCCTGTATCCTGCATCGAACCTGGACTGGCGATTTGTTTCTTATATGATATTGTACATCTTTTAATGCCATTCTCCCAAGTCATCCTCCCCCTCCCTCTCCCACAGAGTCCAAAAGACTATTCTATACATCGTTGTCTCTTTTGCTGTCTCGCATACAGGGTTGTCATTACTATCTTTCTAAATTCCATATATATGTGTTAGTATACTGTATTGGTGTTTTTCTTTCTGGCTTACTTCTCTCTGTATAATAGGCTCCAGTTTCATCCACCTCATTAGAACCGACTCAAATGTATTCTTTTTAATGGCTGAGTAATACTCCATTGTGTATATGTACCACAGCTTTCTTATCCATTCATCTGCTGATGGACATCTAGGTTGCTTCCATGTCCTGGCTATTATAAACAGTGCTGCGATGAACATTGGGGTACACGTGTCTCTTTCAATTCCGGTTTCCTTAGTGTATATGCCCAGCAGTGGGCATTCAAGCACTGCATTTCAAACTCTTTTGTTGACTATGAGGGCTACTCCATTTCTTCCAAGGGATTCTTGCCCACAGTAGTATATTGTATGTTGTCACCCTGCTTATTAATATTATATGCAGCATGCATCATACAAAATGTCAGGCTGGATGAATACAAGCTGGAATCAAGATTGCCAGGAGAAATACCAATAACCTCAGATATGCAGATGATTACCATTCTAATGGCAGGAAGTGAAGAGGAACTAAAGAGCCTCTTGATGAGGGTGAAAAAGGAGAGTGAAAAAGCTGGTTTAAAACTCAACATTCACAAAACGAAGATCATGGCATCTGGTCTGATCAATTCATGGCAAATAGATGGAGAAACAATGGAAGCAGTGACAGACTTTATTTCTTGGGCTTCAAAATCACTGAAGACAGTGAGTACAGCCATGAAATTAAAAGACACTTCCTCCTTGGAAGGAAAATTGTGAAAAGCATAGATAGTGCATTAAGAGGCAGAGATATAACATAGCTGACAAAAGTCCGTGTAGTCAAAACTGTGATTTTTCCAGTAATCATGTATGGATGTGAGACTTGGACCATAAGGAAGGCTGAGCAGCAGATAATTGATACCTTTGAATTGTAGTGCTGGAAAAAACTTTTGAGAGTCCCTTGGACTGCAAGGAGATCAAATCAGTCAATCCTAAATTAAATCAATTTTGAATATTCATTGGAAAGAATGATGCTAAAGGTCCCATACTTTGACTACCTGATGTGAAGAGTTGTCTCATTGGAAAAGACCCTAATACTGGGAAAGATTGAGAGCAGGAGAAGGGGGAAACAGAGAATGAGATGGTTGGATAATATCACTGAATTAATTGCCATGAGTTTGAGAAAACTCTAGGAGATAGTGAAGGACAGGGAAACCTGGCCTGCTGCAGTTTATTTCATCTCAAAGAGACATGACTTAGCAAGTGAACAACAACAACACTGAATATACTGGTTAATGGAGCAGTGAACAACCTTTCTAGTGGTTGAGTGCATTTTGTTCATAATACGTTGTTCTTTTTCTGTCACTCCTTACCTGTCACTTTCCACTGATATGTACTGTATTTCAGGTACTGAGTCTAGTTTTCTTGCCATTGTTATTGATTTCTGTTCCATTCAATTAAGTTCCTATAAAAATACTTGTGGCATCTTGACATATGTCTGTGGCTAATAATTGCATTGATCTATCATGTCCTGGGCTAAGTAAAGGACAGTATGCTGCTGATTAAAAAATCTGAAGCTTATTAAAATTTATAGGAAGAGTAATTTGACTGATGATCAAATTAAGTAGCATGTAAAGTTCCTAAGATAGTGACTAGCTATTTTTATTAATCTAATTTTTTAGTATCAAATTTCATTGAATATCAAACAAAAATTAATACATATGATGTATACATGTGAAATGATAAACATGTTGCATGAACACCCCATTTATATGTCATTTTACATATATTGTATACATATATAGTATATGCACACATACACACACATATATATATGTTATATACATATATGTGTATATATATGACTTATTTTAAGAAATTAAGCCATGTGATTGTGGAGAATGGCAAATCCTAAACCTGCAAGATAGGCTGGCTAGCAAGAAATTCAGTTAAGAGTTAATGCTACAATCTTGAATCCAAAATCTACAGGGCAGGATAGCAAGCTGGTAATATAGGCAGGATTGAATTGATTAATTTTTAAGACATTTCAATCTTTGCTATCAAGGTTTTCAACTGATTGGATTAGACCCACTCATATTAAGGAGGGTAACATTAGTTACTCAAATACTACTGATTTAATGTTAATCATTCATATATATATATGTGTGTGTGTGTGTGTGTGTGTGTGTGTGTACAACAGTACATACATTGGTGCTTGACCAAACTGCCACATAGCCTAGCCAAGTTGACATGTGAAACTAACCACCACAATCTGTGATGTTATCTCTCAAAATCTTTTAAGATAACAAATTTAATTTTATTAGTTCAGCTCAATTTAGTCACTCATTCATGTCCGACTCCTTGTGACCCTATGGACTGCAGCACGTAAGGCTTCTCTATCCATCACCAATGACTAGATCTTGTTCAAACTCATATCCATCAAGTCATTAATGTCATCCAGCCATCTCATCCTCTGTCATTCCCTTCTCCTCCTGTCGTCAGTCTTAACCAGCATATGGGTCTTTTCCAATGAGTCAGTTCTTCAAATCATATGGTTAAAGTAATGGAGCTTCAACTTCAGTCCTTCCAATGAATATTCAGGACTGATTCCCTTTAGGATTGACTGGTTTGATCTCCTCGCTGTCCAAGGGACTCAAAGAGTCTTCTCCAACACCACAGTTCACAGCATCAACTCTTTGGTGCTCAGCTTTCTCTATTGTCCAACTCTCACATTCACACATGACTAATGGAAACATCATAACTTTGATTAGATGGAGCTCTGTTGGTAAAGTAATGTCTCTACTTTTAAATACACAGTCTAGGTTGGTCATAGTTTTTCTTCCAAGGAGCAAGCGTCTTTTAATTTCATGGCTACATTCACCATTTCCAGTGATTTTGGAGCCCAAGAAAATAAAGCCTCTCACTGTTTCCATTGTTTGCTCATGTTTTTACCATGAAGTGATGGGACTAGATGCCATGCTCTTAGTTTTCTGAATGTTGAGTTTTAAGCCATCTTTTTCATTCTTCTCTTTCAGTTTCATAAAAATGCTCTCCACTTCCTCTTTGCTTTCTCCAATAAAGGTGGTGTCATCTGCATATCTGAGGTTATTGATATTTCTCCTTGCAATCTTGATTCCAGCTTGTGCTTCATCCAGCCCGGTATTTCACATGATGTATTCTGCATAAAATTTAAATAAGCAGGATGACAATATATAGCCTTGACGTACTCCTTTCCCTATTCCCAATCTGTTGTTCCACGTCCAGTTCTGACTGTTGCTTCTTGACCTGCATACAGATTTCTCAGGAGGCAGTTATGGTGGTCTGGTATTCCCATCTCTTGAATAATTTTTCACAGTTTGTTGTAATCCACACAGTCAAAGGCTTTAGTGTAGTCAATGAAGCAGAAGTAGATGTTTTTCTGGAATTCTCTTGCTTTTTCTATGATCCAACGGATGTTAGCAATTTGATCTCTGGTTCCTCTGCTCTTTCTAAATCAAGCTTGAACATATGGAAGTTCTTGTTTCACTTGCTGTTGAAGTCTAGCTTGGAGAATATTAAGCACTACTTTGCTAGCATATGAGACGAGAGCAATTGTGTAGTAGTTTGAACATTTTTTGGCATTGTCTTTCTTTGTGATTGGAATGAAAACTGACCTTTTCCAGTCCTGTGGTCACTGCTGAGTTTTCCAAATCTGTTGGCATATTGAATGCACCACTTTCACAGCATTTCTTTTAAGATTTGAAGTAGCTCACCTGGAATTAATTTTATCAAAATTTGAGCATATTTTAGAGCCTGAATTTGAGAATTCAGTTTTGAAATTTTTTAAAGAGAATCAAAGCCATATTATCAAAAATTTTGACAAATCATATCCATATTTGGGCATTTTAAATGTTAACAATTTGTTTAAAGTGTCCATTTGTAATTCTAAATTAAAATATGTAATTAGATAATTGCTTAGATTTATGAATTTAAACTGAAATCTTTCTAAGCTTATGTATAAAATGGGAACATTTAGAATGAAAATTCCCCAAAGGCAGGGATTTTCTTCCCCTTAATCTACTGCTATCATATAGGTTCCAAGAACAAAGATTTACTCAATAATAAGGTCTTTACAAATATTTGTAGGATAATTCTAAGAAAATTCAAGATTCATCAGACATTCGAGCTTACCAAGACTTTTTTTTTTCAAGTTAGTTGAGTACTTAAAGGAAATAAAATAATGACATTTATAAATCCAATTTAGAATATTTAGTCAAGTTTAAGTTTTAAAACACCTTTCCAGTTGACTTTTATAATTAGCTATATACATATACTTGCAAACTAATATGAAAACCTCAAGGAATAGCTGGCTTATTGAGTTTGTAACTTTTATAAACTAAATATTAATGTTATAGCTAGTGAAACTTGTGAAATTTTTTTCTGTGCACCATAATCACCTTCAAGAACATAAAAACCCTCAAACTTGAAAGATAGGTCAATATTTCCTATACTTATAGATGGCTTAATATTAATCTCATTGACTTTTTGCAGGAAAAAGTGCAAGGAAAAAGATTAAAGAATTATTGCATTTCAAATAAATGTTTCATTGTAACAATAGACAATAATTGTTAAAAGAGTTCCTTAAAGTTAAAAAATATTGCAATAATTATTAATATATATATATATATATATATATATATATATATATATATATATAGTAGGCAATATATGAGAAGGCAATGGTACCCCACTCCAGTACTCTTGCCTGGAGAATCCCAGGGATGGGGGAGCCTGGTGGGCTGCTGTCTATGGGGTTGCACAGAGTTAGACACAACTGAAGTGACTTAGCAGCATATAAATATATATAATATATATATAATATATATATAATATATATATATATTTTGTAACTCAGTTTTCTACCTTAGGCAACATAGCAAATTCTTGAAAAGCACAAACACTCAAATTTTCTAGATCTGAAATACCTCTACCCCTTACCAAGGTGGCAAGTTACTCAACTTATGTCTGTCTTAGTTCCCTTTCCATTAAAATAAGAAAAATTGTAATGCCTGTCTCCTAACATTACTGTGAGGATTGCACAAAATTATTCCTGTCGAGTACTTTGAGCAGTGCCTGGTACATATGCCTTTTATTAGGTATAATTTCTATTAACTTGCTGCTAGAAAATAGAAAACTATCCCACATTTCTCCAAAAGTATCTACACCTATTCTTCAGTTTTATTAGTAACAAAGTTTGAAAATATAAAAATGATTGAATAATTTTTATAATCACTTCAAGTAACAATTATCCCCACAGTTGTTTTGTTTTAGTTCTATCTAAAAATGTAAAGGGGTCTTCCCTGGTGGTCCAGTGGCTATGATCCATGCTCCCAATATATCTGGCCCAGGGCCAATCCCTGATTGGGGAACTAGATCCCACATGCTGCAACTAAATATTCATGCTGCAAAAAAGATTTAAGACTCTGTGTGCTGCAACTAAGAACTTGAGCAGCCAAATAAATAAAAGAAAAAAATATATATATATATATTTTAATGGAAAGGAATCAATGCATGCAACTAGTACTTTTATTGAGGCTTTTCTATTGCTTGACTCTTAATCTACATTAATTTTTCATTGACTGTAATCATAAAATAGAGTATTTTTATTGTCTGGTTGTTGTTGTTTTTAAACTCATGGGCATCGAATTTCCTAATCTCTTGCATGTTTGAGACTGTCTTCTGCCTTCCACTATAGTTAACCATACATGGTTAACTGTTGAGGTTCTTTAATGGACCAGAACCTGGTGGTCTGGAGTCGACGATAAGAAAGTAAAAGAGAGAAAGAGGATGACATTCCTTGGTTTACACAGAAAACCAAAAAAGCCCTTGACACGGGGCTTTCACTGCTTCACGTAGGCACAGGGCATCCTTTTGTGAGGGTCTTGCAAGTCCAGCAAGAAAGTGAGCTCATCGGGCTTCTGAGCTCCAAAAAATTAGCCTGAAACAGAGAGAAAGAAAGGGAGAGAAAAAGAAAGAAAGACATGTGGCCCAAGCTCTGATGGATCAAGGGTGTTTTACTCAACATAGTGTGGGTATATATACTGTCTTACAAGGTAAATTTGTTTAGCAAAGATATAGATCAAAAGTCCAGACTTAGAAATTGTCAAGGAACCATAAGACAATCCATATCAAAGAGAGAGGGTTGTAAATAATCACTTTTATCCTTCATAAAAAGAAAGAGGGTCGTAAATAGTTACTTATCACCATATGGAAAAATTAATGAAGGAAATGCATGCATTCCTCAGCCCTAGGATCTGTTTGCCACTCCTCTTAATTCCTGAATATTCAGGAATTTATAAGGAACAGAAAATTCGTGATAGATCCAAAACAGCACACAGGAAGCCTCCTGTTAAATGCTTCCTGACAATTCCCCCTATTTTATTATATTTGTAAAAAAGGTCCTGACCAATTGAGTTTGTTTAGTATTAACCAACCTTATAGAAAGGCAACAATAAAGAACAAATATAATTACCAAGACAATCACCAAAGTTACAGTTCCAGACCTGATGCTGTGGGTAATAGTTTGAAACCATCCTCGTGGGTTTAGCCCAGATAATTGACCAGCTAGTTGTTCAGCTAAAGTTTCCAAATTACTGGAAGAGGGCAGACATTTAGAAAAGGTTTCAAAGATATCCTTTTGCAGTAATTGTACATTCAGAGAGGCATTATCATCTATATTTTGCAAATGAAATTTGAGTTGTTCCCAGTTGTAGGCACTATGATTGAAATGGACAGGAGTAACACAAAATTAAGTTGAATTCCAATCACATTTTAGTATCAGTTGTTTTTGCAAATCTATTAATTGATCTCTGACCCATTTGATGGCTGTTTTTAGTTTCTGTATTTCCTCTTGAGTATCTTCATCTACCTGAGCCTGAGTAGCCCACATATTATGAACATCTTCAGTCCAATTTTGGATAAAATTATGTGCTTGAATTGTGGTATGTAAAGCAGTGCCAGCGACAGCAGCAGTGGTGCAAATAGCTGTTAACCGCAAAATGCCAAGAATCAGCCATCCAATGAATCGTTTAGATTGTTGCAGCAGTTTAGTAAGTAATCTGGAAGCAAGTCCAGCCATGGGACCTTCTTCCCAGGGTCATTGGAGATTTATTGGCAACCACAAATTACATCGAGATCAAAGAATGAACAGGGAATAATTTCTTAAAGAAATAGAGGAGTTAAGACAAGTATATAGTTTGCAATTAATACAAGTTACAGAATGTAAAGTCTTATTAAATTGTAAATTTCCTATGGCTATAACAAAAGGAAGTGGGACACAGGCCTGTATAAAATATGATTGATTATAGTGAAATAAATAGTTACTATGACTATGACTGGTCCCTGTGAAATGCCCAGTCCAAGTTTCAAGTTCTTCAGTGCTCATAACAAGATTCCAAATGTCCCATTGTTCAGGCCCACTCTGTTTATTGAGGACCATCCTAGGATGAGATGGGGCTAATTCACCATCAAGACACCAAAGAAGTCCTTTGCCATGATAATGCTCCATCATAGTGTCATTAACCTTCCATGCCACTTGAGTAGCATAGTCACACACAGTGCTGTTAACATCATCTAAGCAGTTAGATAACCACATACTATGGGGTCCCCAATTGACAATCCTATGATTAGCCACAAACACTAATTTTCCTGATTTGGCTTGACATTTGTCCCAATGAACAGGAGTATATGTAAAGTGCTTATAAGTAAACCCTTTGCATAATGATCTCTGTCCTTTCCCTAACTCTTTCCTTAAGGTCTCAGTAGTATAAACATGGTTCACAGACAAAGAAAGGGCAGTAAATAATCCAAGCAATGTCCAAAAATCCTTTTGGGGAGGCAGGGTGAAAGCCCAAGTTTGTCAGCTAATTTTTATGCATAATTCTGCTGGGCCCATGCACAAAGGAAGGACTTCATAACCTAGAGAAATATTAATTAGTTTTCCTTCTTCTTCAGGGTGTGAGGGCCCTTTAATGCTCCAGGGAGAAGGCATATGTATAGAGTCATTAGTTGAAATGATTGGTCGTCTCTCCATCCATTCAACCACCTGTAGTAGAGGGGGGTTGGGTATGTAAGCCCAGTAAGTATGATTAATTAGAGCTTGAACGAGGGAGGCACAGGCAAGCAGACAGAGCATTGCCAGGAAAATGTATTCAGGACTCCGAGGCATTCCTTGTTGAAAGATGAAGTTTTCAACTCGATTAGTGAGGGGTTTTATTTGTCCCCAAGTGGGGAGATCATAAGGTTGATGCCACCAAGGGTGGTGCTTCCTGGAAATCTTTAGAGCCGCCATGGCCGGTATTGGAATTTCTTCCTCCTGAGGCTTTTGTTGTTTTCTATCTATTTTGAAGGCCGGGGGCCCTCTTGGGTTGAATCTTCTGAATAGGAAGCCATGTGAGTTTGTTGAATCCATCTGGGGAAATACAAGCATACCCCTTACCCTGTAAGATTAGTTTTCAAGATTTCCATTGTTTCGTTAGCCCATCTTAATACCAAATGGGCAGAGGAAAAGTGTCCTTCAATTCCTCAAAATGCATTTCTGTTCTTGTTAAGATATCTCCCTGTAGTAAGTTTAAAAAATTTAAAACAAATAAAGCTGCATTAACAATAGTTATAGATTTAGAAAATATCTTATGTTGGAATCTAGTAAAGTCTACTTTAGATAAGGAAGACAGTAGTGTTCTTGTGTATTCCCTCTTTTTAAATTTATTTTTATTTACAACTCTAATGTGTGATGTGCTCGTTCGACTATGCCTTGTGCCTGTGGATTATAAGGAATACCTATAATATATTTAATAGAAAAAGATTGTAAAAATTGTTTAAAGTGTCTAAAAATATAGGCAGGGCCATTGTCCGTTTTTATAGAACTAGGAGTTCCTATTACAGCAAAACAAGCTAATAAATGAGTTATAACATGTTGTGTAGCTTCACCATGAAGAGGTGTGGCCCAAACAAAAGAAGAATTAGTGTCGATACAGACATGCAAGAAAGGAAACGGAGAAAGTTCAGAGCAATGAGTTGCATCCATTTGCCATAGTTCATTAGGTTGCAAACCACGAAGATTAATACCTTGTGTGATGGGTCAAAGATGTAGGGGTCTACGAGTAGAGCAATTATTAATAATTTCTTTAGCCTAGCAGTATGGGATTTTCCATAACTGGTGTAGGGAGCCAACATTGTTATGCCACAGAGCATGCTGTTCCTCTGGAGTAGCAAAGGAAACCAGTTTATCAGCCTGCTCATTACCATGAGTCATGGGGCCTGGAAGGCAAGAATGTGCTCGAATATGTGTAACATAATTGCGGTTTCTAACAACAGATTGTAGTTCAAAAAAACGTTGTTGAATAATAGGTTGATTGGAGTTTATGGTGGAGGTTTATATATTTTCTAATACCAAAACTGAATATATAGAGCATATATATATTAATGGGGTAAAGATATAGGCAAATGACTTGAATAAGAGCATATAATTCCTTTTGTAGAGCAGAATGAAATTTAGTATAAAAGACTTTATATTTCTTTTTTTTTCATTTTTTTAAAAATTTTATTTTATTTTTAAATTTTACATAACTGTATTAGTTTTGCCAAATATCAAAATGAATCCGCCACAGGTATGGGGAGGGAGGAGCGAGGAGGGTTCAGGATGGGGAACACATGTATACCTGTGACTTTATATTTCTTAAGAGACCAGAATGAAGCTTTGGCGTTTTTAGTTCTATCTATATAAAAATCTTCAGCTTGTAGTATAGGCTGTGAGCTGATAATGCGAGAAATAATAAATTCGGTACTTTTGAAGAAATTCCACAACTTACCAGAAGGATAATGAAATGAAATTTCTCCAAAATATTCCAGAAAAGCTATTTAGAAATAGGTAGAAGTTTGTAATGTGCTCTCAAATTGAGATTTATTGATAGGTACTACAGTTTTATGAGAATCAGAGCCAATTAGAGTTTTAGTCCTATTTTTTCCATGGATAATGATTAGAGCAATAAAATCAAGGTAGGGTGTAAGTGACTTTATTCCCTTAAAACGGATATAGATCCATTCTACTGAGTGTTCTTGTTGGTCAAGCAGTCCTGTGGGAGAACGAAGAGAGGGGAGTATAAATAATTCTAGAAGTAAATCTAGTTTGATGAGAGTAAGAAATTGTTTTCATAATTTATTTTGCACTAAATAGAGTTCCTCTCATGCCTCTTGAGAAAGTGAATGAAGGCTATTTAAATCAGGATCTCCTTTTAAAGTATTAAATAGGTTATTCAGTTGATAAATAGCAATGCTTAAAGAAGGTCTAATACAATTTATATCACCTAAGAGCTTTTGAAAATCATTTAAGGTTGATAATTTATCAATATGGATCTGAGTTAGTTGGGGAGTAATATGTTGTCTATTAACAACAAACCCCAAGTAATGTAAGGTGTAGAGGTTTGAATTTTTCCAGGGGCAATGATTAATCCAGAATTTTTTAAGCATAATTGAGCTATATCAAGCATGTGTTGAGTTTCTAAGATTGATGGAGCCGAAAACAATATATTATCTATATAGTGAATAACAAGAAAGTTAGGAAATTGTTTTCTCACAGGCTCAAGGGCTTTAGCTACATATTACTGACACATGGTGGGAGAATTCATCATCCCTTGTGGCACTACAGTCCATTGGTACCGTTTATGAGGTCCAATATGATTAGGATAAGGGAGAGAGAAAGCAAATCTCTCTTGGTACAAAGGGTGTAAAGGTATATTAAAAAAATCAATCTTGTAAATCAATAAAAATAATGTGCCAATTTGAGGCATAGTGGTAGGTGATGGGATTCCTGGTTGTAATGCACCCATAGGTTTCATAGATGCATTAACTTTTTTAAGGTCTGTTAGGAGATGCCATTTGTTAGATTTATTTTTTATAACAAAAATAAGAGAGTTCCAAGGAGAACAAGATTCTTCAATATGTTTTAATTCTAGTTGTGTACTTTTAATTCCTTAGCCGCCTGTAATTTCTCTTTCATGAAGGGCCACTCCTCTGTCCAAATGGGCTCGTCATTCTTCCAAGTTGTTTTAATAATTGTATTGTTTGTTAAATGAGCAGTGGCCTCTAGGAAAAATGTGGAATGTATATCTGAGTTTGCCATTGCATAAGTAAGTCCCTTCCTATTAGATTAAGGGGTGCATCTATCACATAAGGTCTGAATGTTTCAGGTTGGCCTTCTGGTCTCTCACATGGATAAATCTGAGTACTCTGATAAACCTCTTCTTGTAGTTTGGTTTGAGAAATCCCGGCAATTTGGCAAGAATTTTTTTGTACAGGCCAGGATTTGGGCCATAAGTGTTTGGAAATAATAGTAATATCAGATCCAGTGTTAAGGAAACCAGAAAAATCTTTTACCATTAATTTTAATATGTATAGCTGGTCGGGCAAATTTGGATACTAATGATGTCAAAAAGGACTGTTTTTTTTTTTTTTTTTTTGTCTTTTTTTCTTTTTTAACTTTACAATATTGTATTGGTTTTGCCATACATCAACATGAATCTGCCACAGGTATACAAGTGTTCCCCATCCTGAACCCTCCTCCTTCCTCCCTCCCCTTACCATCCCCCTGGGTTGTCCTAGTGCACCAGCCCCAAGCATCCAGTATCGTGCATTTAACCTGGACTGGTGACTCATTTCATATATGATATTATACATGTTTCAATGCCATTCTCCCAAATCATCCCACCCTCTCCCTCTCCCACAGAGTCCAAAAGACTGTTCTATACATCAGTGTCTCTTTTCCTGTCTCGTATACATAGTTATTGTTGCCATCTTTCTAAATTTCATATATATGCATTAGTATACTGTATTGGTGTTTTTCTTTCTGGCTTACTTCACTCTGTATAATAGGCTCCAGTTTCATCCACCTCATTAGAACTGATTCAAATGTATTCTTTAATGGCTGAGTAATACTCCATTGTGTATAGGTACCACAGCTTTCTTATCCATTCATCTGCTGATGGATATCTAGGTTGCTTCCATGTCCTGGCTATTGTAAACAGTGCTGTGATGAACATTGGGTTACACGTGTCTCTTGCAATTCTGTTTTGCTCAGTGTGTATGCCCAGCAGTGGGATTTCTGGGTCATAAGGCAGTTCTATTTCCAGTTTTTTAAGGAATCTCCACAATGTTCTCCATAATGGCTGTACAAGCTTGCATTCCCACCAACAGTGTAAGAGGGTTCCCTTTCTGCACACCCTCTCCAGCATTTATTGCTTGTAGACTTTTGGATCACAGCCATTCTGACTGGCGTGAAATGGTACTTCTTAGTGGTTTTGATTTGCATTTTTCTGATAATGAGTGATGTTGAGCATCTTTTCATGTGTTTGTTAGCCATCTGTATGTCTTCTTTGGAGAAATGTCTATTTAGTTCTTTGGCCCATTTTTTGATTGGGTCGTTTATTTTTCTGGAGTTGAGCTGTAGGAGTTGCTTGTATATTTTTGAGATTAGTTGTTTGTCAGTTGCTTCATTTGCTATTATTTTCTCCCATTCTGAATGCTGTCCTTTCACCTTGCTTATAGTTTCCTTTGTTGTGCAGAAGCTTTTAAGTTTAATTAGAACCAATTTGTTTATTTTTGCTTTCATTTCCAATATTCTGGGAGGTGGGTCATAGAGGATCCTGCTGTGATGTATGTCGGAGAGTGTTTTGTCTATGTTCTCCTCTAGGAGTTTTACAGTTTCTGGTCTTACATTTAGATCTTTAATCCATTTTGAGTTTATTTTTGTGTATATTGTTAGAAAGTGTTCTAGTTTCATTCTTTTACAAGTGGTTGACCAGTTTTCCCAGCACAACTTGTTAAAGAGATTGTCTTTTCTCCATTGTATATTCTTACCTCCTTTGTCAAAGATAAGGTGTCCGTAGGTGCATGGATTTATCTCTGGGCTTTCTATTTTGTTCCATTGATCTATATTTCTCTCTTTGTGCCAGTACCATATTGTTTTGATGACTGTGGCTTTGTAGTAGAGCCTGAAGTCAAGCAGGTTGATTCCTCCAGTTCCATTCTTCTTTCTCAAGATTGCTTTGGCTATTCGAGGTTTTTTGTTTTTCCATACAAATTGTGAAATTATTTGTTCTCGCTCTGTGAAGAATACAATTGGTAGCTTGATAGGGATTGCATTGAATCTATAAATTGCTTTGGGTAGTATACTCATTTTCACTATGTTGATTCTTCCAATCCATGAACATGGTATATTTCTCCATCTATTAGTGTCCTCTTTGATTTCTTTAACTAGTGTTTTATAGTTTTCTATATATAGGTCTTTAGTTTCTTTAGGTAGATATATTCCTAAGTATTTTATTCTTTTCGTTGCAGTGGTGAACGGAATTTTCTTCTTAATTTCTCCTATTTTCTCATTATTAGCATATAGGAATGCAAGGGATTTCTGTGCTTTGCTTTTATACCCTGCAACTTTAGTATATTCATTGATTAGTTGTAGTAATTTTCTGGTGGAGTCTTTAGGGTTTTCTATGTAGAGGATCATGTCATCTGCAAACAGTGAGAGTTTTACTTCTTCTTTTCCCATTTGGATTCCTTTTATTTATTTTTCTGCTCTGATTGCCTTGGCCAAAACTTCCAAAACTATGTTGAATAGTAATGGTAAAAGTGTGCACCCTTGTCTTGTTCCTGACTTTAGGGGAAATGTTTTCAATTTTTCACCATTGAGGATAATGTTTTCTGTGTATTTGTCATATATAGCTTTTATTATGTTGAGGTATGTTCCTTCCATTCCTGCTTTCTGGAGAGTTTTTATCATAAATGGATGTTGAATTTTGTCAAATGCTTTCTCTGCATCTATTGAGATAATCATATGGTTTTTATTTTTCAATTTGTTAATGAGGTGTATTACATTGATTTATGTACAGATATTGAAGAATCTTTGCATCCCTGGGATAAAGCCCACTTGGTCATGGTGTATGATCTTTTTAATGTGTTGTTGGATTCTGATAGCTAAAATTTTGTTAAAGATTTTTGCATCTATGTTCATCACTGATATTGGCCTGTAGTTTTCATTCCTTGTGGCATCTTTGTCAGGTTTTAGTATTAGGGTGATGGTGGCCTCATAGAATGAGTTTGGAAGTTTACCTTCCTCTGCAATTTTCTGGAAGAGTTTGAGTAGGATAGGTGTTAGTTCTTCTCTAAATTTTTGGTAGAATTCAGCTGTGAAGCCGTCTGGACCTGGGCTTTTGTTTGCTGGAAGATTTCTGACTACAGTTTCAATTTCTGTGCTTGTGATGGGTCTGTTAAGTTTTTCTATTTCTTCCTGGTCCAGTTTTGGAAAGTTGTACTTTGCTACGAATTTGTCCATTTTTCCATATTGTCCATTTTATTGGCATATAATTGCTGATAGTAGTCCCTTATGATACTTTGTATTTCTGTTTTGACTGTTGTGATCTCTCCATTTTCATTTCTAGTTTTATTAATTTGATTTTTCTCCCTTTGTTTCTTGATGAGTCTGGCTAATGGTTTGTCAATTTTATTTATGCTTTCAAAAAACCAGCTTTAGGCTTTGTTGATTTTTGCTATGGTCTCTTTTGTTTCTTTAGCATTTATTTCTGCCCTAATTTTTAAGATTTTTTTTCCTTCTACGAACCCTGGGGTTCTTCATTTCTTCCTTTTCTAGTTGCTTTAGGTGTAGAGTTAGGTTATTTATTTGACTTTTTTCTTGTTTCTTGAGGTATTGCTGTATTGCTATGAACTTTCCCCTTAGGACTGCTTTTACCGTGTCCCACAGGTTTTGGGTTGTTGTGTTTTCATTTTCATTCATTTCTATGCAAATTTTGATTTCTTTTTTGATTTCTTCTGTGATTTGTTGGTTATTCAGCAGCGTGTTATTCAGCCTCCATATGTTGGAATTTTTAACAGTTTTTCTCCTGTAGTTGAGATCTATTCTTACTACATTGTGGTCAGAAAAGATGCTTGGAATGATTACAATTTTTTTGAATTTACCAAGGCTAGATTTATGGCCCAGGATGTGATCTATCCTGGAGAAGGTTCCGTGTGTGCTTGAGAAAAAGGTGAAATTCATTGTTTTGGGATGAAATGTCCTATAGATATCAATTAGGTCTAACTGGTCTATTGTGTCATTTAAATATTGTGTTTCCTTGTTAATTTTCTGTTTAGTTGATCTATCCATAGGTGTGAGTGGGGTATTAAAGTCTCCCACTATTGATCTGTACTGCTGAATCCCCCTGTCTGTACATCATTAGAGGTGTTAATAAAGGTCTGTCTAGTCAAGGCTATGGTTTTTCCAGTGGTCATGTATGGATGTGAGAGTTGGACTTTGAAGAAAGCTGAGCACCAACGAATTGATGCTTTTGAACTGTGGTATTGGAGAAGACTCTTGAGAGTCCCTTGAACTGCAAGGAGATCCAACCAGTCCATTCTAAAGGAGATTGGTCCTGGGTGTTCTTTGCAAGGAATGATGCTAAAGCTGAAACTCCAATACTTTGGCCACCTCATGTGAAGAGCTGACTCATTGAAAAAGACTCTGATGCTGGGAGGGCTTGGGAGCAGGAGGAGAAGGGGACAACAGAGGATGAGATGGCTGGATGTCATCACCACCTCAATGGATGTGAGTTTGAGTGAACTCCAAGAGTTGGTGATGGACAGGGAGGCCTGGCGTGCTGCAATTCATGGGGTCGCAAAGAGTCGGACACGACTGAGCTACTGAATGGAACTGAAGGTAAAAGAAGTAATTGAGCAAATTTTCCCCCTTTTTGAATTGACAAATCTGAGATGACATTATAATTTCAATTTCTCTTTTATAATCTGAATCAGTTAGTCCAGGGTGAACAGTAATTCCTTTAGAATTCAAACTAAAACTGCCAAGTAAAAGACCGAAGTTTTGTAGGGACAGGGATCCAAAATATCCAGGAGGTATTATAGAGGGGACTGCTTGAGGGTAAAGGAGAAAGTCATTTAGGGCTGGTATATCGATGGCAGCACTGCCGGATATTGAGAGTTTGAGGGAGAAGATGGAATTTGCCCCTGGTTTTTGTTGAAGTGGACCTGGGAGGTCCCCTGCTTGAAGTTTCCCAAAATAGGTTTCCCTTCAATGTCAAATTTAGATTTACAATTTTGGCCCAATGCATTCCTCTACCCCAGCTAGGGCAGATTTTTTTTTTTTTTTTTTTTTAGCTTTCTTAGTGCAGTCCCTTTTTAAATGGTTCTTATCTCCACATGTAAAGCATCCTTCATTTCCCTTTCTTAAGGCAGCAACCATTGTTTCAGCTAGCATTTGCATCTTTTGAGTTTCTGATCCTAGATTGCAACAAGCCTTCAAATAATCAATAATAGTCCCTGTCTTATGAATTGGAGCTATAGCCTTTTGACATTCCTGATTTGCATTTTCATAAGCAAGTAATTTCTCTAGTTGCCTTTTGGCTTCTTCTCCAATTACAGTACTGGAAGTAGCAGTTTCTAATCTAACTAAAAAAAATCAGTATATGTTTCATTAGCCTCTTGCAATGTTTTTGTATAGCTATCTTTAGGCTCCCCTTGAGGAGTAATTTGAGCCCAAGCTTCAAGGGACACTGTTTTTAATTGTTCATGTAACAAAGGAAGGCACTGTATTTGAACTTCTATAGCATCAAATTGTCCTGTATCAGTTAGCATCTCAAAAGTAATTTGATTTTGGGGATCACCAGCTCGAGCTTTTCTGTTAGCATGATATCTGGCTATATCGTGAAACCACATTATCCATTGAAGATATTCTTATGGTTTAAGGAGAGCTTTTATTAAAGTTCGCCAATCATGGGGAATAAAATTTCCAATGGAAGATGTTATAGAATTTAGAATTACTTTACTTAAAGGTGAATGTAGGCCATACATAGTTGTAGATTTTTTAATTTGTTGCATGTGATAAAAGTTACTACCCTCATATTGAGGTATTATGTGCCCTTGAGCGTCAGGATTTCTAAAAACTGGTAAGGCAGAGAAACCATCAGCTTCGGAGACTTCTGGTTGCAAAGCCAGCAATTCAGAGAGTCTCTGTCGTGAAGGAGAGTGAGTAGGTAGCAAATTCTTACAATTAAGAGTATGTGGTAAAAACATATTGTTGTTATTCAGAAAGGTATTGTCGGTTTCAATATCAAAAAGTGTCTTAGGGGAGTCATTGCTGGAATTATTAGGTTCTAGCAAGGGAGAGACTTTGGGATTTGTGCCCGCTGGTAGGGGAGGAGGGCTTGGAGCAACTGGGGCAGGGGCTTGTAGAAAAATTCTGAAATATTTTATGTTGTTCTAATTGGGCCTTTTGTAAGGTTTCGTCATCTAATTCATATTCATGTAATAAGTGTTCTGCCTGTTGCCGAATATCAGGAGGGTTAGAATTACCTTGAAATTGCAGAATCACTGCTTTAATGAGAGCCCATAGGGGCCAGAAATCTATCGGAATATTTTTTCCCTGTCTGGCAGCTTGTTCAACATTCTCTTTGACCTGGTGCCAATATTCTAAATCAAAACTACCCTCATCAGGGAACCAAGGGTTACATTCAACCACAGTCTGAAGGCAAGCCTCTATTCACTGCCACAAAACTGAAAGTCCCTGAATGTTAAATAAGTGATGAAGTAAAGTAGAAAAGTGATGGGGCTTTCCAGCCATTTGACCCATGTCTTAGTACTTACTGACCTCAATATATCCTTGAGTCACTCCATCCGAATCCGCCACGTGTACCAGGCCCTTGTTCTGGGCGCCACTTGTTCAGGTCCTTTAATGGACCAGAACCTGGTTGTCCAGAGTTGATGATAAGAAAGTAAAAGAGAGAGAGAAAGATGCTGATATTCCTTGGTTTACACAAAAAACCAATAAAGCCCTTGACACAGGGCTTGCACTGCTTCACATAGGTGCAGGGCACCCTCTCGCGAGGGTCTTGCAAGCCCAGGTAAGAAAGTGAGCTCAGCGGGCTTCTGAGCTTCAAAGAGTTAGCCTGAGAGAGAGAGAAAGAAAGAGAGAGGAAAAGAAAGACAGAGGGATCCAAGCTCTGATGGAACAAGGGTGTTTTATTCAACATAGTGCGGATGTATATACTGTCTTACAAGGTAGCTTTGTTCAGCAAAGATAAAAATCAAAAGTCCACACTTAGAAATTATCAAGAAAACATAAGGCAATCCATATCAAAGAGAGAGGGTTGTAAATAATCACTTTTACCGTATGGTTCATAAAAAGGAAGAGGGTCGTAAATAGTTTCTTGTCACCGTATGGAAAAACTAACCAAGGAAATGCATACATTCCTCAGCTCCAGGAGTGGTTTGCCACTCCTCTTAGTTCCTGAATATTCAGGAATTAGTAAGGAACAGAAGACTCATGACAGATCCAAAACAGCACACAGGAAGCCTCCTATTAAATACTTTGTGACAGTTAACCATATGTTGTCCCAGAGCATTTGAAATGTAGTTACATCAAGTGAGATGGGCTATAAGTGAAAAATGGACTTCCTTGGTGGCTCAGACTGTAAAGAACCTGCCTACAATGAAAGAGACCTGGGTTCTATCCTTGCATCAGAAAGATTCCCTGGAGAAGGGAATGGTTACCCACTCCAGTATTCTTGTCTGGGGAATTCCATGGACAGAGGAGCCTGACAGGCTACAGTCCATGGGGTCACAGAGTCAAACACAGCTGAGCACCTAATACTTCACTCCACATAAGTGAAAAATGTGCAGGAGATTTCAGAGGATAGTATGTAAAATATTTCATTAATAATCTTTATATTGATTTCATATTGAAATTATATTTTAGGTATAATGGCTTACATAAAAGTATATTATTAAAATAAATCTCACCTGTTACTTTTTACTTTTAATATGGCTATTAAAAAAAGTAAAATTACTTACATGACTTGCATTATATTTGTATTGAAAAGTACTACCTCAAAACTTCATGTTCCTTGATATGCTGAATCCCTTGTAAGTGGCTTGATTATCATATATGGGTGTCTTAAGAGTTATTTCTTTAATGCTGATATTTTGTAACTTAAATATGTCTTGATATTGAAATATATCTATTTTCTGCATAAATGGTATGTGTTAGAATGCAGGGATAATATCAAGTGTTCACCCTTCCTTGTATCCAAATCCTTCACCATGTAACTTTGAAGTTATATGTAGGAAGGTCCATATATCCCATTCCTGATCTTGGTCTGAAATGTGACTTGACTTGGCCAATGGGATGCTAGCTGACATGGTGCAATCAGAGGCTTCAAATGTGCACTTTGGCAATTGCTCAGTTATACCTCTGTCACAGCCAAAAGCACATGATTTTTCTAACCTTATATAGGATGAGAGACATAGAGCAGAGCCAAGTCACTCACTTACCACATTCAAGAAAATCTATGTCAATCAGTAGGCAAAACCCATCACTGGAGTGAAACTAACTAGTATCAGCAGAGCTGCCTAGTTTACAACTCCATATACAGGAGCAAAATGTATGCCACTGGGATTTTGTATTTTTTAAAAACCATATATATATATATTACCATATGTGAAATATATCACCAGTCCAATTTTGAGGCATGAAACAGGGCACTCAAAGCCGGTACACTGGGACAAGCCAGAGGGATGGGATGGGGAGGGAGGTTCAGGATGGAGGAAACATGTACACCCGTCTCTGACATATGACAAAAAATATCATAATATTGTAATTAATCTCCAATTAAAATAAATAAGTTAAAAATATATACACCAATAAATAACTGATGGAGCCTTAAATCTGTAGATTTAAATCTCTAATTAGGATAATTTCATTCTAGAATATTTTAAAATAGCTTGTGAAAGAAAGGGAAAATGAAAGTTGCTTAGTTGTGTCTGGCTCTTTGTGACCCCATGGACTATACAATCCATGGAATTCTCCAGGCTAGAATACTGAAGTGGGTAGATGTTCCCTTCTCCAGGGGATCCTCCCAGCCCAGGGATCGAACCCAGGTCTCCCACACTGCAGGTGGTTTCTTTACCAGCTGAGCCACAAGGGAAGCCCAAATAGATTAACTTGTCTATTCCATTTATTTGGCACCTTCTTTAGGAAAAGCATTTGTGAATATGCTGGTCTACATTGTTTGTCTTTCACAGCAATGTGTCTTTTCTTTCTAATCACAAAGTTTTTCCCCCAAACTAACTTTTGTTTTCATATATCCAAATGTCATTACAATAATTAACAAATGTCATATAACATAATTGTGTATATGGCTTCTATTTTTATTTCCTTTGCCCTAATGATTTTATTACTTTTTTATATTTTTCTTATCTTAAGCTATGCTTCTTTACTTTCTGTCTCCTCCTCTTTCCAGTATCTTTCTTCAACTTTTGTGTCATCTTTGAATTCCTTTATTTATTTATTTTTTTCCTAAAGGATTACGTTTCCAAATCTTCCTTGGGTCTATGGATATTTTTTTCCTGTAAAGTTTCCCATTTTCTGGGGTAATGCCTTTTTAAATTTATATTCAGTACATATATTTTGCATACCCAATTTTTCTTACTTATAACTGAAATATGCAGATAATGATATGGAAGTTACTCCTTAGCTACTATCATTGGAAGGAGAAAGTTTTCAGAAGCAGTAGATATTAATAAGGGGTGCCAAGAATACAGAGAGGAACTATACAAAAAAGATTTCAATGATGCAGATAACCATGATAGTGTGATCACTCATGTAGAGCCAGATATCCTGGAGTATAAAGTGAAATGGGTTTTAGGAAGCGTTACTATCAAAAAAGCTAGAGGAGGTGACAGAATTCCAGTTGTGCTATGTAAAATTCTAAAAGATCATGCTGTTAAGGTTTGGCACTCAATATGTCAGCAAATTTGGAAAACACAGCAGTGGCCACATGATTAGAAAAGGTCAGTTTTCATTGCAATCCCAAAGAAGGGCAATGCCAAAGAATGTCTAAACTATTGCACTCGCTTCACAAGCTAGCAAAGTATTGCTCAAAATTCTTCAAGCTAGGCTTCAACAGTACATGACCCAAGAACTCCAAGATGTTCAAGCTGGATTTATAAAAGGCAGAGGAACCAGAGATCAAATTTCCAACATCCACTGGATCATAGAAAAAGCAAGAGAATTCCAGAAAACATCTACTTCTGCTTCATTGACTATGCTAAAGCCTTTCACTGTGTGGATCACAACAAACTTTGGAAAATTCTTCAAGAGATGGAAATACCTGACCACCATAACTGCCTTCTGAGAAATCTGTATGCAGGTCAAGAAGCAACAGTTAAAACAGGAGATCAAACAATCAACTGGTTCCAAATTGGAAAAGGACTATGTCACGGCTCTATATTGTCATCCTGCTTATTTAATTTACATGCAGAATATATTATGTGAAATGCCATGTTGGAAGAAGCACAAGCTGGAATCAAGATTTCAGGGAGAAATATCAATAACCTCAGATATGCAGATGACACCACCCTTATTGCAGAAAGCAAAGAGGAACTAAATAGACTCTTGATGAAGGTGAAAGAGGAGAGTTACAAAAAGCTGGCTTAAAACTCAATATTAAAAAAAAAATAAGATCATGGCATCCAGTCCCATCACTTCATGGCAGATAGATGGGGAAACAAGGGAAACAGTGACAGACTTTGTTTTCCTGGGCTCCAAAGTAACTGCAGATGGTGACTGCAGCCATGAAATTAAAAGATGCTTGCTCCTTGGAAGAAAAACTGTGACAAACCTAGACAGGATATTAAAATGCAGAGATATCACTTTGCCAATGAAGGTGCATCCAGTCAAAGCTATGGTTTTCCCAGTAGTCATGTATGGATATGAGAGTTGGACAATAAAAAAGGATGAGCATCAAAGAATTGATGCTATTGAACTGTGGTCTTGGAGAGGATTCTTGAGAGTCCCTTGAACTGCATGGAGATCAACCCAGTCAATCCTAAAGGACATCAATACTGAATATTTATTGGAAGGACTGATGCTGAAGCTTAAGCTCCAATGCTTTGGCCACCTGATGCAAATAGCTGGCTCATTAGAAAAGACCATGATGCTGGGAAAGATTGAAGGCAGGAGGAGAATGGGACGACAGAGGATAATATGGTTGAATGTCATCACTGACTCAGTGGACATTAGTTTGAGCAAGCTCTGAGACATGGTGATCGACAGAGAAGCCTGGTATGCTACAGTCCATGGGGTTTCAAAGAATCAGATACAACTGCAACAAATTTTCTGAAAAATAGTCTGGCTAGCCTGAAATCAGTCAACAGTCAATGCAGGTCTGTGATCATTTTCTCTACATTTCAGCACTTCTTGAAATATTCTAATTAGAGGACATTGTTTCTCTCAATTTGTAGGATTAAAAAAAATTAGTGTAGTCTTTGATATGGGTACTTCAATCAAGGATCATTGGCCGAATTCCTAAGAATACTGACACATTTTTAGGGAAATCTATTTACTACCTAAGCTCTGAAGGAGCATATTTTAGTTTCCTCTTCCTGTTTTCTTGAGTTCCTAAAGAGCACTTCATGACCATCCTTCCCTTCACTCAAATTTTACAGTACATTTTCTTAAACTTATGATTTAGGCAATTTGGGACTCCTCCATGTTTGTGTCACTGAAGATTGAGTTTTCTGTTTTCTTCTCTTTTTGATGTTCCCAGTGAGATTCAAAACGGAAAATTTAAATAAAAATGATTTTACTCCAATTTCATTCATATATAAATCTTCAGTGTTCAACTTAAATATAACAAAATATGTAAATTCAAGATATTGAAGCATGCTCATTTGAACAAAGCTTAATTAATTTACCCCAAATGGTTCAAATGTTTAATATACTGTACTCTAGTAGAATTCTATCAGCAGCATAATTGTATGATCTTCACCTCTAAGTAAAAAAAAAAAAAAAAAAAAATCCTCCACAAAACTATTTTCATCTTTTCCTGTACTGGCAGGTGGTTTTTTACCACTAGTGCCACCAGGGAAGCCATCATCTCTTCCTATCATTGGAAAGAACTAGAAATTTGACAGAAATTTACAGAATTTCTCCTTTATTTCCAGGAGTAAAAAGTCTGAATTATTCTTAGCAAAGTGAACAAGAAACTACTCTATCTTCTTTTATTTATTTTTCCATTCAGTATACTTTGAGAAAAGAAAATGGAATGACTGTATTGCAAGATCCATTATTCATGGTGCTACTGGTGAGGTGATGAAAAAACCATTGCTTCTAAAGGGAAGAACAAAACAATTAAAATCACTGACACTTTGATTTTCCTTTGAGGTAGAAAAAGATGTAATTCAACTTAAAAAGTCCCTTTTTCACTCCATATCCTGAGGTTATACTATTATCTCGGGTAGAATATCAATATATTTTCTATACTTAGGTAGAAAACTGAGTGCCAACTGTTTATACTCTTTGGTTAAAATATGCGACAGAGGCAAGCCTCTTACTATGATGTGAAATAACTACATTTAGCATTGAAACCATTTTTTCCAACAACAATTTTATATGTATAAATAATATTATAAGATAATATCAATAACCTCAAATACACAGATGACACTACGCTTATAGTAGAAAATGAAGAGAAACTAAAGAGCCTCTTGATGAAAGTTAAAGAGGAGAGTAAAAAAGTTGACTTAAAACTCAGCATTCAGAAAACAAAGATCATGGTTTCCAGTCCCATCCCTTCATGGCAAGTAGATGGGGAAACAATGGAAACAGTGACAGGTTTTATTTTCTTGGGCTCCAAAATCACTGCAGATGGTGACTGCAGCCATGAAATTAAGACACTTGCTTCTTGGAAGGAAAGCTATGACCAACTTAGACAGCATATTAAAAAGCAGACATTATTTTGGAGACAAATGTCCATCTAGTCTAAGCTATGGCCGTTCCAGTAGTCATGTACGGGTGTATGAATAGGACCCTAAAGAAGGCTGAGTGCCGAAGAATTGCTGCTTTTGAACTGTAGTGTCAGTGAAGACTCCTGAGAGTCCCTTGGACTGCAAGGAGGTCAAACCAGTCAAGAAAGGAAATCTGTCCTGAATATTCATTGGAAGGACTGATGCTGAAGCTTAAGCTCTAATACTTTGGCCACCTGATGTGAAGAACTGACTCATTGGAAAAGACCCTGGTGCTTGGAAATATTGAAGGCAGGAGGAGCAGGGGATGACAGAGGATGAGATAGTTGGATGGCATTACTGACTCAGTGGACATGAGTCTGAGCAAGCTCTTGGAGTTGATGATAGACAAAGAAGCCTGGTGTGCTGCAATCCATGGGGTCACAAAGAGTCAGACACTACTGAGTGACTGAACTGAACTGAAAATAATTGTGATAGACCACTGGCCAGGCCTGTTACAGACAAGGAGGATGCAATAAGAAGGAGAAATTAGCTATACATAACCATGTGTTAAGTAATGATTTACCTTATTTGGAAATAGTTAAACTATTAAACATTTAGATTTGTCCTTTCTGCTTACTTTTATTAGTTAAAGCTCTTTCTTTCTTTTTTTTTTTTTTTCTAATTTTATTTTATTTTTATTTTTTTTCTAATTTTATTTTATTTTTAAACTTTACATAATTGTATTAGTTTTGCCAAATATCAAAATGAATCCGCCACAGGTATACATGTGTTCCCCATCCCGAACCCTCCTCCCTCCTCCCTCCTCCCTCCCCATACCATCCCTCTGGGCCGTCCCAGTGCACCAGCCCCAAGCATCCAGCATCGTGCATCGAACCTGGACTGGCAACTCGTTTCCTACATGATATTTTACATGTTTCAATGCCATTCTCCCAAATCTTCCCACCCTCTCCCTCTCCCACAGAGTCCATAAGACTGTTCTATACATCAGTGTCTCTTTTGCTGTCTCGTACACCGGGTTATTGTTACCATCTTTCTAAATTCCATATATATGTGTTAGTATACTGTATTTATGTTTTTCCTTTTTTCCCTTGCTAAATCCTGTATATGATTTCATGAACTGCTTGGGAGGCATCAGACATCTGAATCATTCTTCCATTTGTCTCCTTTAATTACTGCATCCTTTACACTTATTATTAACAGTTTCAGTAATTAAAGTAAAGGAAATGCCACTTAAGCTGATCTGAGTCATCAGTCTATCCCATTTTCAAGCCTAACATTCTCCATAGACCTCTTTTGCCTGGCTCTAAAAATAAAGGAAAGAGCAAGAGACAGACATGTCAGATAGATCAAGAAGCATATATAGATAGATAGATAGATATGTATGAATTGGAAGTATACTATATACTGTAGATAGTATTGTACACACATTTTTCCACTTAAAATTATATCAGAAACTTTCAGTTTCCGAGAAGCATATTTACTGAGTCAAGGAGTATAAATATTTAAAGTAATTAATATATATTTCCAACTTCCCTTATAGAAAGTATATTAATTTCCATTTCTACATGCAGTTTATCAGAATGCCAGATTGTCACCAAACTTTAGCTACTACTAGGTATTAACACTTGTAAAAAACGTGGTATGGTGGTATTAATTAGCAAAATTGCAGAGTAGAAATCTCCAAGCTCTTGTTCACCCTTAGAAATATATATATAATTTAACTATTGCTGCTGTTGCTGTTAAGTCATTTCAGTCGTGTCCAACTTTGTGCAACCCTATAGACGGGAGCTAGCCAGGCTTCCCCGTCCCTCAGACTCTCCAGGCAAGAATACTGGAGTGGGTTGCCATTTCCTTCTACAGTGCATGAAAGTGAAAAGTGAAGTCGCTCAGTCGTTTCCGACTCTTCACAACCCCATGGTCTGCAGCCTACCAGGCTCCTCCACCCATGAGATTTTCCAGGCAAGAGTACTGGAGTGGGGTGTCATTGCCTTCTCTGAATATAACCATTAGCTATCTGAAAAACTTTGTGGAAGCTCTGAAAAACAATCAAAGTTTTATGGCAACCAAGCAAACATTCAATCAAGAAAAAAACATCTTCAAAATGGTAGGAAAGCTTTAATTTCACTCTGCATAGTGCGGCTGAAATGGTCTTCATCTTGAACGATAGGAAGTCAGTTTGTAGTCCCATATCTGGAATAGCAGGAGCATAGAATATCTTATTTATAAATCATATATCTAAGCTGTCTGGGAATATCTGAAGGGCCTTACCACTCATAAAAACTACAATGAGGCTACATACCCAAATATACCTGGGGCAAGAGATTCTGAGTGAAGACACACACACAATCTAATGCCCAGATAATATGGGATATGACTTCTTGGGAAATTAGGACATTCAGAAGCAGCAACATATATGGGAAAATTTGAAGGCCACATGCATGTCCAGACAGAATGCATATTCAGAAAACTCTTGAGAAGATCTTCATTTTTCATTTGGATCCTATGCTCAGAGCAAGTATAGCTAATTGGTAAAGAAATGATGCACCTGAAAAACAATCAGAAAGACTGAGAAAGAGATTGCTCACTTTCTTTTTATTTAGGTGGGGCAGAGTGATTGGGATTATTGTCCCTTTCAGCTCCTTGAATTCAAGGAATTATCTTTCAAAGCATTACCTGAATATGAGCTAAGAAAAAGAGTCTTCATACATATGACAAGGGATAGCCTTTGGAAAAAAAATCATTTTAGAATGATTTCAAAACAGACTACTACAGCCATCAACAAAACAAGCATAACAAGCCCTTGGGTAAGAAAACTATTTAATTTCCTGAGTTATTGCATTATAATTAAATACCCAATTTTCAACAAGAAATCAATAAGGGACACAAAGAAAAGGAAATGTGGTCAGTCAAAAGAATAAATTAAATTGGCAGAAATTATCCATGAAGCAGCTTTGGCATAGAATTTACTAGGACAAGAATTTAAAACAACTGCATTAACATACTCAAAAAGCTAAATAAAAAACAACTAAAGGAAATCAGAAAATTGATACGTGAACAATGAGAGTAACAACAAAGAGAAAGACATAAAAATTAATAAAATACAAACTCTTAAGCCAAAAAAATATAATAACTGACATAAACATTCACTAGGCAGTTTAAATACCAAATTTGATCAGAGATAAGAAAATCAGCAAACCTTTGGGTAGGGGTCCTAAGATGGTGGAGGAATAGGATGGCGAGACCACTTTCTCCCCAATAAATTCATTGATGGATCAGTTGAACACTGAGCAAATACCACAAAACAACTTCTGAAGGACACCAGGCACTCAGAAAGGCAGCCCATTGTCTTTGAAAGGAGGTAGGACAAAATATAAAAGATAAAAAGAGAGGCAAGAGTTAGGGATGGGGAACTGTCCTGGGGAGAGAGTTGTAAAAGAGGAGAAGTTTTGAAACACCAGGAAACCCTCTCACCAGCGTGTCTCTGGGAAGTTTTGGAATCTCAGAAGGCAACATAATAAGGAGGAAAAAATAAATAAATAAACCCCACAGATTATGCAGCTAACTTCAACTATCAGCAGAGAAGTAGCCCATACCCTCATGTCAGCCACCAGCAACTGGGGGCTGAACAGGGAGGTGCAGTCTGCATTGCTTAAGGTAAGGACCAGGCCTGAATGCCCTGAGGGCAATCTGAGGGAGCCAACATGAGATAGCAACACAAACCATGGGATAGCCAGACAGAGAGAAGAAAAAAAAAAAAAAAAGAGGAAGGAGAGGGAGAGAGAGAGAACTTCTCTGTGAAAAGCTCTAACCTAAGGCACTGCCAGGCCTGTTCACAGAACGAATAACTGAGAGAATACCAGAGGAGAGTTAGCTGGCAGAGGACCAGACCATCCCACACTGGAGGCAGGGAGGCAGGTGGGCAACAGCCAGAGCTAGAAGTCAACTTAGCCCCAGAGATGGCATCCTCTACCAAACTGTGACCAGTTGCTAAGCAAGTCTTCCTGGGATCCTGGATAGTTGACATCTGCCAGGAGGGTCGCAGCCAGAGATCAGATTCCCAGAGGAAACACAAGGCACACCTGAGACGTCGTTCCCACTGTGCACCCAGAAAACTGAGTGGCTGGGAACAGGGAGGTGATAAGACACACTGCTCCACCTGGAAAGTGTGCGTTCACCAAGCACGTGGTCTCCTGAGCTGCTCAAAACTGGGAAGGACACAAAACGCAGACCCAACCGAGTCTGTGCCTTTGTCGACTACCCGAGAACCTGAACCTGAGTGGCTTAGTCCTGGGAAGTGCACGCAACCCAGGACCTGCTTTAGACAGTTCCCCGGCAGAGCAACCGGGAAAGCACACACTTTGAGCAGGGGCAAACTCAGTGTGGCCCAGACACTGTGAGCATTCCCCACACACACCATTGATATTTGCAGTGTCCCTCCCTCCCTGCAGCACATCTGAACAAGTAAATAAATGACCACCTTCACCCACTTGTGTCAGGTCAGAAGTTAGATACTGAAGAGATTTGCAAACAGAGGAAGCTAAAATAAACAAAGAAGAGGGAACCGATTTGGAAATGACAAGTGCAACAGATTAAAACTATGTAGTTAGCATTGGCTACATTGGAAGGGTCCTATAGACCTTGAGAAGAAGTATAAGGTGGAACAAGGAACTATCTGAAACTGAACTGATCCCACACTGCCCTCAACACCTCCAGAGAAATACCTAGATATATTTTACTGTTATCATTTTTTTAAGTTTTTTTTTAATTTTTAAAATTTCTTTATTACTCCTTTAATTTTTCTTTTTAAAACCTACTATTACATTGCAAAAAAAAAAAAGACCCTATATTTAAATCAAATTTCATATATTTTTTTATAAATTTCAAGATTTTCTTTTTTTTTAAATGTTGTACCTTTGAGAGTCTAACATCTATGCTAGATTTTTAATCTTTGCTTTTTGATATTTGTTATCAATTCTGTACCTTTAAGAATTCAATCTAAAGTACGCATTTTTACTTAGGAGTGTGATTACTGGCTTGATGGCTCTCTCACCCTTTTGACTATCTTTTTTCTCCCCAAGGTCACCTCTATCTCCTCCCTCCCCCTTCTCTTCTCTACTTAACTCTGTGAATCTCTTAGGGTATTCTGGGCTGTGGAGAAAACTCAGGGAACTGATAACAGGCTAGATTGGTCTCTCTCCTTTTGACTCCCTCTCCTCTCATCCTAGTCACCTCTATCTCCTTCCTCCCTCTTCTCTTCTCTATGGAACTCTGTTAATTTCTCTGAGAGTTCCAGACTGTGGAGAGCAAATAGGGAATTGATTACTGGTTAGATTGTTCTCTCCCCTTTTGATTCCCCCTCTTCTCCTCCTGGTCACCTCTATCTCCCTCCTCCTTATTCTCTTCTCCATGTAACTCTATGAGCCTGTATAGGTGTCCCCTACTATGGAGACTCTTTTCGCATTAACCTAGATGTTTTACAATAAATAGGTGCTGTATGGATTGAGGCTACTGTAAGAGTAAGACTGAAAGCCAGAGGCAAGAGGCTTAAATCCAAAACATGAAATCACCAGAAAACTCCTGACTCCAGGGAACATTAATCAAAAAGAGCTCATCCAAAAGCCTACATACCTACACTGAAATCAAGCTCCACACAACAGCCAACAAATTTCAGAGCAAGACATACCAAGCTATTTCCAACAACACAGGTACATAACACTGAACACAAAAATACAGGCAGCCAAAAGTCACACCAAACCCATAGACACCTCAAAACTGGACATTTCACTGCACTCCAGAGAGAAGAGATCCACATCCACCCACCAGAACAGCAACACGAGCTTCCCTAACCAGGGAATCTTGACAAGCCACTCATCCAACCCCACCTACAGGGAGGAACCTCCACAATAAAGAGGAACCACAGACTTCAAGGGTACAGAAAGGCCACCCCAAACACAGCAACCTAAACAAGATGAAAAGGTATAGAAATATTCAACATGTAAAGGAACATGACAAAAGCCCATCAAACCAAACAAAAGAGGAGGAGATAGGGAGTCTACCTGAAAAAGAATTCAGAATAATGATAGTAAAAATGATCCAAAATCTTGAAAACAAAATGGAGTTACAAATAAATAGTTTGGAGACAAGGATTGAGAAGATGAAAGAAAAGTTTAACAAGGACCTAGAAGAAATAAAAAAGAGTCAATGAGTAATGCAATACTGAGATCAAAAGCACTCTGGAGGGAACCAACAGAGGAATAATTGAGGTAGAAAATAGGATAAGTGAGGTGGAAGATAGAATGGTAGAAATAAATGAAGCAGAGAGGAAAAAAGAAAAAAAGAATTAAAGAAATGTGGACAACTTCAGAGACCTCTGGGACAGTGTTAAACAGCCCAAAATTAGAATCATAGGAATCTCAAAAGAAGACAACAAAAAGAAAGGTCATGAGAAAATACTTGTGGAGGTAATGGTTGAAATCTTCCCTAAAATGGGGAAGGAAATAGCCACTCAAGTACAAGAAACCCAGAGACTGCCAAACAAGATAAACCCAAAGGGAAACTCCACAAGACACATATCAAACAAATTAACAAAGATAAAAAGCAAATAACAAATATTAAAAGCAGCAAGGGAAAAATAATAAATAACTCACAAGGGGATGCTCATAAGGATAACAACTGATCTTTCAATAGAAACTCTTCAAGCCAGAGCAGAATGGCAAGACACACTTAACGTGATGGAAGAGAAAAACCTACAACCCAGGTTACTGCACCCCGCAAGGATCTCATTCAAATATGAAGGAGAAATGAAAAACTCTACAGAAAAGCAAAAGCTGAGAGAATTCAGCACCACCAAACCAGCTCTCCAACATGTGCTAAAAGAATGGTCTCTACACAGGAAACACAGAAAAGGTTTATAAATTTGAATTAAAAAATAGTAAATGGCAATTGGACCATACTTATCAATATTTACCTTAAATGTAAATGGGTTTAATGTCCCAACCAAAAGACAAAGACTGGCTGAATGGATACAAAAACAAGACCCCTATATATGCTGTCTACAAGAGACCCACCTCAAAACAAGGGACACATACAGACTGAAAGTGAAGGGCTGGAAAAAAATATTTCACACAAATGGAGACCAAAAGAAAGCAGAAATAGTGATACTCATATCAGATAAAATAGACTTTGAAATAAAAGCCATGAAAAGAGACAAAGAAGGACACTACATAAGCTCAAAGGATCAAAGAAGAAGATATAACAATTATAAATATATATGCATCCAACATATGAGCACAGCAATATGTAAGGCAAATGCAAACAAGTATGAAAGGGGAAATTAACAGTGATGCAATAATAGTGTGAGACTTTAATATCCCACTCTCAACTATGGGTAGATCAACTAAACATAAAATTAGCAAGTAAACACAAACTTTAAATGATACAATGGACCAGTTAGAACTAATTGATATCTATAGGACATTTTACCCTAAAACAATGAAATTCACCTTTTTCTCAAGTGTTCATGGAACCTTCTCCAGGATAGATCACATCCTGGGCCATAAATCTATCCTTGGTAAATTCAAAAAAAAATTGAAATCATCTCAGGCGTATTTTCTGATCACAATGTAGTAAGATTAGATGTCAAATACAGGAAAAAAAAATATTAAAACCACAGACATATGGAGGCTAAACAATGCACTTCTAAATAACCAACAAACCACAGAAGAAATAAAAAAAAAAAGAAATAAAAATATGCATAGAAACAAATGAAAAAGAAAACACAACAACCCAAAACATTTGGGACACTTTAAAAGCAGTGCTAAGGGGAAGGTTCATAGCAATACAAGCCTACCTCAAGAAATAAGAGAGAAATTAAATAAATAACCTAACTCTACACTTAAAACAAGTAGAAAAAAAAGAAGCACCCCAGGATTAGTACAAGGAAAGAAATCATAAAAATTATGGTGGAAAAAAATGCAAAAGAAACAAAGGAAACCATAGCCAAAATCAACAAACCTAAAAGTTGGTTCTTTGAGAAGACAAATAAAATTGACAAACCATTAGCCAGATTCATCAAGAAAAAAAGGGAGAATAATCAAATCAACAAAATTTGAAATGAAAATGGAGAAATCACAACAGACAACACAGAAATATAAAGGATCATAAGAGACTACTATCAGCAACTGTATGCCAATAAAATGGACAACCTGGAAGAAACGGACGAATTCTTAGAAATGTGTAACCTTTGAAAACTGAACCAGGAAGAAATAGAAAATCTTAACAGACTCATCACAAGCACAGAAATTGAAACTGTAATCAGAAATCTTCCAAAAAGTAAAAGCCCAGGATCAGAGGGCTTCAAAGCTGAATTGTATCAAAACTTTAGAGATGAGCTAACACCTATCCTACTCAAACTCTTCCAGAAATTTGCACAGGGAGGTAAACTTCCAAACTCATTCGATGAGGCCACCATCACCCTAATGCCAAAACCAGACAAAGATGCCACATAAAAAGAAAACTACAGGCCAATATCTCTGATGAACATAGATGCAAAAATCCTCAACAAAATTCTAGCAATAAGAATCCAACATTTCAAAAGATCATACATCATGACCAAGTGGGCTTTATCCCTGGGATGCAAGAATTCTTTAATATTCACAAATCAATCAATCTAATACACCACATTAACAAATTGAAAAATAAAAAAAAAATGATTATCTCAATAATTACAAAAATTAAACATACATTATGATAAAAACCCTTCAGAAAGCAGGCATAGAAAGACATGCTGCTGCTACTGCTGCTAAGTTGCTTCAGTCGTGTCCAACTCTGTGCGACCCCATAGATGGCAGCCCCCCAGGTTCCTCTGTCCATGGGATTCTTCAGGCAAGAGTACTGGAGTATGTTGCCATTGAACATACCTCAATATAATAAAAGATATATAAAACAGACCCACAGTAAACATTATCCTCAATGGTGAAAAATTCAAAGAATTTCCCATAAAGTCAGGAACAAGACACGGATGCCTACTCTCACCATTACTATTCGACATAGTTTTGGCAGTTTTGGCCACAGAAATCAGAGCAGAAAAAGAAATAAATGGAATCCAGATTGGAAAAGAAGTAAAACTCTCACTGTTTGCAGATGATATGATCCTCTACATAGAAAACCCTAAAGACTCCACCAGAAAGTTACTAAAGCTAATCAATGAATATAGTAAAGCTGTAGAATATGAAAGTGACACAAATAAATGCATTGCATTCCTATAAACTAACAATGAGGAAAAAGAAAGAGAAATTCAGGACACAATCCCATTCACCATTGCCACAAAAAGGAAAAAATAGGAATAAATATGCTTAAAGAAACAAAAGACCTATATATAGAAAACTATAAAACACCGATGAAAGAAATCAATGATTACACAAATAGATGGAGAAATATACCATGTTCATGGATCAGAAGAATCAATATAGTGAAAATTAATATACTACTCAAAGCAATCTATAGATTCAATGCAGTCCCTATCAAGCTAGCAATGGCATTTTCCACAGAACTAAAACAAATAATTTCACAATTTGTATGGAAATACAAAAAAAAGTTTGAATAGCCAAAGCAATCTTGAGAAAGTAGAATGGAACTGGAAGTATCAACCTGACTGAGGGCAGGCTATAAAAAAGTAACAGTCATCAAGACAGTATGGTACTGCACAAAGACAGAAACATAGATCAATGGTACAGAATAGAAAGCCCAGAGATAAACCCACACTTCTATATATACTTCATCTTTGACAAAGGAAGAAAAATACACAATGGAGAAAAGAATTTCTTTAGCAATTGGTGCTGGCAAAACTGGTTAACCACTCGTAAAAGAATGAAACTAGAACACTTTCTAACACCATAAGTCAGTCAGTTCAGTGACTCAGTCGTGTCCAACTCTTTGTGACCCCATGAATTGCAGCACGCCAGGCCTCCCTGTCTACCACCAACTCCCGGAGTTCACTCATACTCATGTCCATTGAGTCAGTGATGCCATCCAGACATTTTATCCTCTGTTTTCCCCTTCTCCTCCTGCCCCCAATCCCTCCCAGCATCAGAGTCTTTTCCAATGAGTCAACTCTTCGCATGAGGTGGCCAAAGTACTGGAGTTTCAGCTTTAGCATCATTCCTTCCAAAGAAATCCCAGGACTGATCTCCTTTAGAATGGACTGGTTGGATCTCCGTGCAGTCCAAGGGGCTCTCAAGAGTCTTCTCCAACACCAGAGTTCAAAAGCATCAATTCTTCGGCACTCAGCTTTCTTCACAGTCCAACTCTCACATCCATACAAGACTACTGGAAAAACCATAACCTTGACTAGACAGACCATTGTTGGCAAAGTAATGTCTCTGCTTTTGAATAGGCTATCTAGGCTGGTCATAACTTTCCTTCCAAGGAGTAAACATCTTTTAATTTCATGGCTGCAATCACCATCTGCAGTGATTTTGGAGATCCCAAAAATAAAGTCTGAAACTTTTTCCACTGTTTCCCCATCTATTTCCCATGAAGTGATGGGACCAGATGTCATGATCTTCATTTTCTGAATGTTGAGCTTTAAGCCAACTTTTTCACTCTCCTCTTTCACTTTCATCAAGAGGCTTTTTAGTTCCTCTTCAATTTCTGCCATAAGGATGGTGTCATCTGCATATTTGAGGTTATTGATATTTCTGCTGGCAATCTTGATTCCAGCTTGTGTTTCTTCCAGTCCAGCATTTCTCATGATGTACTCTGCATATAAGTTAAACCAACAGGGTGACAATATACAGCCTTGACGTACTCCTTTTCCTATTTGGAACCAGTCTGTTGTTCCATGTCCAGTTCTAACTGTTGCTTCCTGAACTGCATACAGGTTTCTCAAGAGGCAGGTCAGGTGGTCTGGTATTCCCATCTCTTTCAGAATTTTGCTCAGTTTATTGTTATCCACACAGTCAAAGGCTTTGGCATAGTCAATAAAGCAGAAATAGATGTTTTTTTCTGGAACTCTTGTGCTTTTTCCATGATCCAGCAGATGTTGGCAATTTGATCTCTGCTTCCTCTGCCTTTTCTAAAATTGGCTTGAACATCTGGAATTTCACGGTTCACATACTGCTGAAGTCTGGCTTGGATAATTTTGAGCATTACTTTACTAGCATGTGAGATGAGTGCAATTGTGTGGTAGTTTGAGCATTCTTTGGCATTGCCTTTCTTTGGGATTGGAATGAAAACTGACCTTTTCCAGTCCTGTGGCCACTGCTGAGTTTTCCAAAGTTGATGGCATATTGAGTGCAGCACTTTCATAGCATCATTTTTCAAGATTTGAAATAGCTCAACTGGAATTCCATCACCTCCACTAGCTTTGTGTGTAGTGATGCTTTCTAAGGCCCACTTGACTTCACATTCCAGGATGTCTGGCTCTAGGTGAGTGATCACACCATCATGATTATTTTGGTCATGAAGATCTTTTTTGTATAGTTCTTCTGTGTATTCTTGTCACCTCTTCTTAATATCTTCTGCTTCTGTTAGGTCCATACAATTTCTGTTCTTTATCGAGCCCATCTTTGCATGAAATGTTCCCTTGGTATGTCTAATTTTCTTGAAGAGATCTCTAGTCTTTCCCATTCTGTTGTTTTCCTCTATTTCTTTGCATTGATTGCTGAGGAAGGCTTTCTTATCTCTTCTAGCTATTCTTTGGAACTCTGCATTCAGATGCTTATATCTTTCCTTTTCTCCTTTGCTTTTTGCTTCTCTTCTTTTCACAGCTATTTGTAAGGTCTCCCCAGACAGCCATTTTACCTTTTTGCATTTATTTTCCATAGGGATCGTCTGGATCCCTGTCTCTTGTACAATGTCACGAACCTCCGTCCATAGTTCATCAGGCACTCTATCAGATCTAGTCCCTTAAATCTATTTCTCACTTCCACTGTATAATCATAAGAGAATTGATTTACATCATATCTGAATGGTCTATTGGTTTTCCCTGCTTTCTCCAATTTAAGTCTGAATTTGACAATAAGGAGCTCATGATCTGAGCCACAGTCAGCTTCCTGTCTTGTTTTTGCTGACTGTATAGAGCTTCTCCATCTTTGGCTGCAAAGAATATAATCAATCTGATTTCTATGTTGACCATCTGTGATGCTCATGTGTAGAGTCTTCTCTTGTGTTGTTGGAAGAGGGTGCACTGTTATGACCAGTGCATTCTCTTGGCAAAATTCTATTAACCTTTGTCCTGCTTCATTCTGTATTCCAAGGCCAAATTGAAGTAATTAGCCTCCTATTAAAATAAATTAAAAAAAATAAATGTCATCAAATTTAATGACAGGCCAATTGAAATCATCAAGTCTGAGCAGCAAAAACTAAAAAAAAAAAAAGGAAGAAAAAAGAAAGAAAGAAAGAAAGCCTAAAGGTCTTGTGGGACTGTGTGATATTATCAAGCAGCAACAGCAGTAGGAAAGCTCCAGAGAGAGACGAGTAGAAGAAATAGTAAAAAAAAAAAAAAAAAAAGATTATTTGAAGAATTTATGGCAGAAAGCTTCCTCAATTTGAGGAAAGAAATGAATTGCCAAATCCAAAAAATTCAAAGAAATCTAAATTAGATAAATTCAGAGATCTATAGAAAGACACATTATAATCAAACTTTCAAGACAAAGTTTAGACAAAAGTTTAGACAAAGTTCAAGACAAAAAATCAAGACAAAGATAGAGAATTTCGAAAGCAACAAGTGAAACAACTCATTATATAACACAGATCCTCAATACGATTATCACTGGATTTCTTAGAAAAAACATTGTAGGACAGAAAGCAGTAGGATGATATATTTAAATGCTGAAAAACTATTAAATGAGAATGCTAAATCCAGGAAAACTGTTCTTCAAATATGAGTAAGAAATTTTCAGGAAAATGAAAGCTGAGAGTGTTCATTGTCACTAGATCGTCCCTACAAGAAGTGTCAAATTAGGGAGTCCTTTATGTCGAAATAAAGTTACAACCAATAGAAATTTGAAGCCATGGGAAGATATAAACATATCCAGTAAATATACAGACAAATATAAAATCTAATATTGTAATCTTAGTTTATATCAATTTTTACTTTCTACAGATTAAACATAAAATACTTAAAAATAATTATAAACCTATGTTATTGGTCACACAATGTGATGAAGTTGAAATTTGTGGTATCAGTTTTATAAAGAGTGTGGAGCTTTATAGAAGTATAGTTGTTTCATGCTATTTAAGTTAAATTGCTATGAGATCAAACTGGAGAGTATAACATTAGTATGTTACAGATAATCCTCATTGTAAGAACAAAAAAAAATTATAGAATACACAAAAGGAAATGAGAAGATACTTAAAATATTATTTTATAGAATAAAAGGCTATAAATGACATAATTGGAGACCAAAAAGCTATAAGACATAAAGAAAAAATAGAAAAATTGGGTATAATATAAAGGTCAAGTTGACAGATTGGATTAAAAAATGATACAACTATATACTATCTAAAAGAAACTCACTGTAGAGCTAAAGATGTAAGTATGTTGGAAGAGAAAAAGATATTTCATGTGAATAATAATCAAGGGAGAGCAGGGGTTGTTCGCTATAATAATATTATGAAAAATAGAGTTTAAGTCAAAAACTGTCATGGTGCAAAGAAGGACTTCATATATTGATAGAGATTTAATTCAGCAACATGATGTAACAATTATAAGTGTATGGACCAAAAACCAGAGCACTAAAGCATGAAACAAACTGAGAGAACTTAGAGGAGAAATAGATAGCAACACACAAATAATTGGACACTATAATACTCCACTTTCAATTATGGACAGAACAACCATACAGAAGATCAGTAAGGAGATAGAAGACTTGAACAACAATACAGATCAAATGAATCTAATAAACAAATCAAGTTGCCCAATAATTGGAGTTCCAGCTTCAGCATCAGTCCTTTACATCTTTTTTTTAAAATTCCTTTACATCTTAAGGAACTATAGTAAAAAGAGCACACTAAATCAAAAACTAGTAGATGGATGGAGATAATAAAGTTTAGATAACAGACAAAGCATCAATTTATTATTCAGCTTTAAAAAGGAATAAAATTCTGATACATTGAAGACAATATGCTAAGTAAAGTAATCCAGGCACAAAAGGACAAATATTATATGACTCTAGATATATGAGGTGCAACAGTTCAATTCACTTCAGTGCCTCTGTTGTGTCCAACTCTTTGCAACATCATGGATTGCAGCTAGGCTTCCCAGTCCATCACCAACACCCAAAGCCTGCTCAAACTCATGTCCATCAAGTGTGATGCCATCCAACCATCTCAGCTTCTGTTGTCTGCTTCTCCTCTGGCCTTCAATCTTTCCTAGCATCATGGTCTTTTCCAATGTGTCAGTGCTTCCCATCAGGTGACCAAAATATTGGAGTTTCAGCTTCAGCATCAGTCCTTCCAATGAATATTCAGGACTGATTTCCTTTAGGATTTACTGGTTTGTCTCCTTGCAGTCCGAGGGACTTTCAAGAGCCTTCTCTAGCACCACAGTTCAAAAGCATCAATTCTTTGGTTCTCAGCTTTCTTTATGGTCCAAATCTCACATCCATACATGACTACTGTAAAAAACATAGCTTTGACTAGACAGACCTTTTTTGTCAAAGTAATGTCTCTGCTTTTTAATATGCTCTCTAGGTTTGTCATAGCTTTTCTTCCAAGGAGAAAATATGTTTTAATTTTATGGCTGCCATCACCATCTGCAGTAATTTTAGAGCCCAAGAAAATACAGTTTCTCACTCCTTCCATTGTTTCCCTCATCTATTTGCCATGAAGTGATGGGACCAGATGCCATGATCTTCATTTTTTCAATGTTGAATTTTAAGCCACCTTGTTTCTCTCTCCTCTTTCACTTTCATCAAGAGGCTCTTTAGTTCCTTTTCACTTTCTGCCATATGGTTTTGTCATCTGTATATCTGAGGTTATTGATATTTCTCCCAGGAATCTTGATTCCAACTACTGCTTTATCCAGCCCAGAATTTCAAATGATTTACTCTGCATATAAGTTAAATAAGGTGCCTAGAATGAGGCGCCTTTTTTGAAGTGCTTAGAATAGGCAAATTCATAGAGACAGAGAGTAGAATAGAGGTGATCAGGACCTGTGAAGAAGGGGAATGAGTGTTGTTTAAGGGGTACAGATATTCAGTTCCAGATGATAAAAATATTCTGAAAAATGGATAGTGGTAATGATTGCACAATATTTGGAATATACTAAGGCCACTGAATTATAATCCTAAACAAGCTTAAAATGGTAACTTTATGATATGTATGTTTACCCAAATCAAAGTATATATATAAGCATTTAAAATCTTGATAATTTGATAATTAGGATGTATAATTTAAATTAGCATCCTATTTTAAAATAAGATTTTTGTATGTTCATGTTTGTATCAATTCAGTGCAGTTCAGTCACTCAGTCGTGTCTGACTCTTTGCGACTTTGACTTTGCAGCACTCCAGGCTTCCCTGTCTGTCACCAACTCCTGGTGTTTGATCAAACTCATGTCTATCGAGTGGGTCATGTCATCCAGCCATCGCATCTTCTATTATCCCATTCTCCTGCCTTCAATCTTTCCTAACATAACAATCTTTTCCAATGAGTCAGTTCTTTGCATCAGGTGGCCAAAGTATTGGAGTTTCAGCTTCAGCATTAGTCCTTCTGATGAATATCAGGACTGATTTTCTTTAGGATTGACTGGTTTGACCTCCTGGCAGTCCAAGGGACTCTCAAGAGTCTTCTCCAATACCATAGTTCAAAAGCATTAATTCTTCGGCGCTCAGCTTTCTTTATGGTCCAACTCTCACATCCATACATGACTACTGGAAAAACCATAGCTTTGATTAGATGGACCTTTGTCAGCAAAGTAATATCTCTGCTTTTAAACATGCTGTCTAAGTTGGTCATAGCTTTAGTTCCAAGGATTAAGTGTCTTTTAATCTCATGGCTGCAAACACCATCTGCGGTACTTTGGAGCCCAAAAAAACAAAGTCTCTCACTGTTTCCATTGTTTCCCTATCTATTTGCCATGAAGTGATGGGACCACATGCCATGATCTTCATTTTTGGAAAGTTGAGTATCAAGCCACCTTTTTCATTCTCTTCTTTCACTTTCATCAAGAGGCTTTTTAGCTCTTCTTCGTTTTCTACCATAAGGGTGGTATCATCTGGCTATCTGAGGTTACTGATATTTCTCCCAGCAATCTTGATTCCAGCTTGTGCTTCATCCAGTCCAGCATTTCTCATGATGTATTCTGCATATAAGTTAAATAAGCAGGGTGACAATATACAGCCTTGACGTACTCCTTTCCCAATTTGGAGCCAGTCTCTTGTTTAATGTCTGGTTCTAACTGTTGCTCCCTGACCTGAATACAGACTTCTCACAAGGCAGTTAAATTGGTCTGGTATTCCCATCTCTTTCAGAATTTTCGACAGTTTTTTGTGATCCACACAGTCAAAGGCTTTGTCATAGTCAATGAAGCAGAAGTAGATGTTTTTCTGGAATTCTCTTGCTTTTTATATGATTAAATGGATGTTGGCAATTTGATCTCTGGTTCCTTTTTTTTAATCCAGGTTGAACATCTGGAAGTTCACGGTTCACATACTGTTGAAGCCTGGCTTGGAGAATTTTGAGTATTACTTTGCTAGCATGTGAAATGAATGCAATTATGCAGTAGTTTGATCATTCTTTGGCATTGTCCTTCTTTGAGATTGGAATGAAAATTGACCTTTTACAGTCCTGTGGTCACTGGTGAGTTTTCCAAATTTGCTGGCATGTTGAGTGCAGCATTTTAACAGCATCATCTTTTAGGATTTGAAATAGCTCTACTGGAATTCCATAAACTCCACTAGTTTTGTTCGTTGTGATGCTTCCTAAGGCCCATTTGACTTCTCATTCCAGGATGTCTGGTTCTAGGTTGGTTGTCACACCATCGTGGCTATCTGGGTCATGAAGATCTTTTTTGTACAGTTATGTGTCTTCCTGTCACCTCTTCCTTATATCTTTGGCTTCTGTTAGGTTCATACCATTTCTGTCCTTTATTATGCCTATCTTTGCACGAAATATTCCCTTGGTATCTCTAATTTTGTTGAAGAGATCTCTAGTCTTTGCCAGTCAATTGCTTTCCTGTATTTCTTTACATTGATCACTGAGGAAGGCTTTCTTATCTCTCCTTGCCATTCTTGTGTCAATTATCAATGTTCTATTGATACATTCATCTTTCATTTTTTGATTTGTAGAGTTTTAACATTTTATGATGTTAGTATATAAAGACAAAATCATGTGCACTCAATTATTTTGTGTTAATCTACTTAGTCCCAGTACTACTACCAGAATGTCTTAATTACTGTAGAATTTTAATACATTTTAAGAGGTTTCAATACACATTATTTTTTATTACTTTTATTTTTCAATTTTTTTTACTATACTTTATCTAATATATCCTTTTAGACTATTTAGATTAAAAATTGAAACAAAGTCCCCTTAGGATTTTAGTTAGAATAGTAGCTTAGATGGTATATATTAATTTGGGAAGAATTTGTATCTTTTGTACCAGTTTTATATGGTTTCTGCTAAGTATCACAAATTTGGCATCATAAAATAACAGGAATTTATTATCTTACAGTTCCATAGGTCAGAAATCTTAAGTGTATGTTACTGGGCTAAAATCAAGGTTTTGTCAGGGTTACATTTCTTTCTGGATATTATTTGGGAGGATTCATTTCCTTGTTCATTTGAGCTGATAATAGAATGAAGTTCCTTGTGATTTTTGGACTAAGATCCCCATTTTATTGCTGGCTGCATGTTGAGGGACATTTCCAGCTTCTAGATGCTATTATATTATTTGACCTATGGTTCCCTACCTCCACCTTCAAAGATTCAACAGTGTCTTCCTTGGGTAGCATCTATTTGATACACATTTCAAATTTTCTCTCAATTTTCACAGCTCATGTGGTTACATTAAGGCTACTCAAATAATACGAGATAATCTCCATTTAAAAAAACATCTGATGATTAATGGTCCTAATTCCATCCACAACCTTTATTCTCCTTTACTATGTAAGGTAATATATTCATAGGTTCCAGGAATTAGGATATGGACATAACTGGTGATGCAGGAGGCATGATTTTGCTACCAGACCTCTACAAAATTATTCTTCCTATTAAAGGAAACAAAATACCTTGCCTTTTACTTAAGTCTAATTTTTCATTTAACAGAGTTTTGTTTTGTTTTGTTTTTCTGTTTTCTTATTACAGGTCTTTACACTCCTTATTCACTTCATTTAGGCTGTTTATATATTTTCTGTTTTTCACAAAATATTTTTCTTTAAAATCTTTATGGTGCCCTATAGATAACCTTCAATAAATGTTGAACGAGTAAATTAAGCTTTTCTAAATGGTGAGTGATGACATATAGCAAAATATTATGTATACATTTATTTTCCATTTAATCATTTTATTGCATTTCCATGTTGTAAATACATTCTATTGAGTGATCTACAAAGTCCTAAGCCACTTCTTGGTGTTTCCCAGCATTCTAGTACATTTCTGCTGAATTACACCTCAACAAACCTCTCTATCTACTGTCCATTTCAGTGGCACTGACTCAACATTGTTGTTCCATCACTTTGTGTTCGACTCTCTGCAACTCCATGGACTGCAGCATGCCAGGCTTCCCTGTATTTCACCATCTCCTGGAGCTTGCTCAAACTCATGTTCATTTAGTTGATGATGCCAAACAACCATCTCATCCTCTGTCATCCACTTATTCTCTTGCCTTCAATCTTTGCCAGCATTAGGGTCTTTTCCAATGAGTCAGCTTTTTGCATCAGGTGGCTTTCCCAAATTTGAAGCCAATTTTGACTCAACATAATGTATGAAGAGCATTCATCTCAAAAATATACTACTACCAGATTTTATCAGTCTTTAATTTAGTTTTGGTACTTAACTTTCTAGGTATAAACCACTCAGAAAACAATGTGCTAACTTAGTTCCTCTCACTTTTTACCATATAGAGAAGTTTTATTTTGTTTTGTTTTTCTGGAGTTGGAAGGAGATAAGACCATTTTATGGCCAACTTAAAAACTGCTGATTTTAACTTAAAGAATGGATAATATGATTTTCTGCATGGGACAAATTCTACATTTTTGATGGAAGGTTAAAGTTACAAGGAAGGAAAAATTATTTCTGTTATGTTCTTCAAGATTTACACAATTTCTGTTGCTGCTCCTAAGTTGCTTCAGTCGTGTCCAACTCTGTGTGACCCCATGGACTGCAGCCTACCAGTCTCCTACGTCCATGGGATTTTCCAGGCAAGAGTACTGGAGTGGGTTGCCATTTCCTTCTCCAGAGGATCTTCCCGACCCAGGGATTGAACCCGAGTCTCCCACATTGTAGGTAGACGCTTTACAGTCTGAGCTACCAGGGAAGTTAAATAAAAAGACAGTACTAGAAAACCTTCCCCAAATATGACATTATGATGACTGTCAGTATTAGCTCTGGGTGTTGTTGACTTTTCACATTTATCTGAGTCTGTATATATTCAATTAGCAGTTTTGGAGTGGTAGTTTTGGGACTTACTAATCAGATTCCATTTGAAAACAAAACAAACAAAGAAACATGGAGAAATCTTAGTGATATGAATGCATATTAATTTTTATAGGGGCTGGAAATATTACTATTATCATTAAAGTTTAAGCTAGGAAATACACAATAACCCAAGATTCAAACTAGAAGAGTTTTTGAGCTTGAACACATTGGTGCCTATACTCTTGCTCCAATTTATGAATACTGGAAGATACTCAAGAGTCTGTCCATTTAAAAAAAAATGATTCTCATAAATGTATAGCTTCTTATTAAGTCAACAGTAGTTTGTCTGGGCAGTTGAGCAGCTTTCTTACCTTAGGCAAATGTCACAACTCTAAGTTGGTCTCAAATGTATATTGAGAGTGATGGGGGAAGTTTGGCATTTTTTAAAATGACTCTTTCAGGATTATTGGATCTTTGAAACCCCAAAGAAGTACTTACATAAAATAATGCAAAACTGTTAAATCCAATAGTCGTGTGTTGGATCACAACAAACTGGAAAAGTCTTCAAAATTTGGGAATATGAGACCACCTGACCAGCCTCCTGAGAAATCTGTATGCAGATCAAGAAGCAACAGTTAGAACTGAACATGGAACAACAGACTGGTTCCAAATATGGAAAGGACTACATCAAAGCTGTATATTGTCACCCTGCTTATTTAATTTATATGCAGAGTACATCATATGAAATGCCAGACTGGATGAAGCATAAGCTGGAATCAAGATTCCTGGGAGATATATCAATAACCACAGAAATGAAGATGACACAACCCATATGGCAGAAAGCAAAGAAGAACTAAAGAGACTCTTGATGAAAGTGAAATTGGAGAGTGAACAAGTTGGCTTAAAGCTCAACATTCAGAAAACTAAGATCATGGCATCCAGTCCCATCATTTCATGGCAAAGAGATGGGTAAACAATGGACACAGTGAAAGACTTTATTTTCTTGGGCTCCAAAGTCACTGCAGATGTTGACTACAGCCATGAAATTAAAAGACATTTGCTCCTTGGAACAAAAGCTATGACCAACTTAGACAGTGTATTAAAAAGAAGAGACATGACTTTGCCAACAAAATTCAATCTAGTCAAAGCTATGGTTTTTCCAGTAGTCATGTATGGATGTGAGAGTTGAAGTATACAGAAAGCTGACCACCAAAAATTGATGCTTTTGAACTATGGTGTTGGACAAGACTCTAAAAATTTTAATTTATTTCTTTTATTTGGAGGCTAATTATTTTACAATATTGTATTGGTTCTGCCACACATCAACATGAATCCGCCACGGGCATACACATGTTCCCCATCCTGAACCCCACTCCTACCTCCCTCCCCCTACCATCCCTCCGGGTCATCCCAGTGCACCAGCCCTGAGCATCCTGTATCATGCATCGAGCTTGGACTGACGACTGGTTTCTTATATGATACTATATATGTTTCAATGCCATTCCCCCAAATCATCCCACCTTCTCCCTCTCCCACAGAGTCCAAAAGACTGTTCTATATCCCTTGGACTGCAAGGAAATCAAACTAGTCAATCCTAAAGGAAATCAGTCCTGAATATTCGTTGGAAGTACTGATGCTGAAGCTGATGTTCCAATACTTTGGCCACCTAATGCGAAGAATTGACTCATTGAAAAAGACCCTGGTGCTGGGAAAGATTGAAGGCAGGAGGAGAAGAGGATGACAGAGGATGAGATGATTGGATGACATCACCAACTCAATGGACATGAGTTTGATCAAGCTCCAGGAGTTGATGATGGACAGGGAAGCCTGGCATGCTGCCATCCATAAGGTCACAAAGAATCAGACATGACTGAGTGGCTGAACTGAACTGAACAGTCATGAATATTTAAGACTATATCTGTATTCTTAAATGCTGCAACTAATATTTACAATATTATGTGATAAGTACTATAATAAAGACATGCAAAATAGGAAACCTCTAAGAGATAAAATAGCTAACATTTATCTTTACTATGTACACATTGTGACAAGTATTGTGCTACTAATCTAACATAAAAGTAATGACCAAAATTTGAAGGACTTAATTTCCATAATTCTTTAAAACATATATCATCTTTTAAATATTAGTGTGCATTTTTGTAATTTTTCCCCCCAGAGGAGACAATAATTTTAATGTGTATTTTTGTATATTGCCATGTATATTGTTAAGTTACACATTTAACCAGTATTTATTGATTTATATGTGTCAACGCACTTTTAGAGATGCTGGTAAGCCCAGCAGAAATCAAAACATAGTCCTTCTCCTCATTGGGCCTTATCTTCTAGCACAGAAAAAAGTGTATATATACATACCTAGTTTACACACACACACACACATATGTGTATCATATAAATATATAGTGTTAGTCACTCAATCATGTTTGACTCTTTGCAACCTTGTGATTTGCAGCCCATCAGGCTTCTCTGCCCATGGAATTCTCTGGGCAAAAATACTGGAGTGGGTAAGCCATTCCCTTCTCCAGGGAATCTTCCTAACCCAAGGATTGTACCCAGGTCTCTTGCATTGCAGGCAGAGTCTTTACAGTCTGAGTCACCAAGGAAGTCCATAAATATATATAGGCTTCCCAGATGGCTCAACAGGTAAAGAAATTGCTTTCAATGCAAGAGATATGGAAGATACAAGTTGGATCACTGGGTCAGGAAGATTCTCTGGAGGAGGAAATGGCAACCCATTCCAGTATTCTTGCCTGACAAATTCCATGGACAGAGGAGCATGGCGGACTACAGTCCAAAGGATCACAAACACCCAGACATGATTGAGTGACTAAACACACAACATATATACATATATCTATATCTATCTATCTATCTATCTATATATATATATATATATATATATAACACATTAATATTATATTAGAATATATATATTAGAAGCTATTAGAGAAAATAAAGACTATAAGAGGACAGATTGCTGCTGAAAATAAAGATATTACTTTGGCTAGAATGGTCAGGGAACGCTCTCTGAAGAGGCAGCATTTGAGCTGTGATCTAGGAGAAAGAGACCTCCATTTGAAAATCTGAAAGCTCAGCACAAAAAATAAACATAGGAAATAAGATGTGTCATGGCTCCAATGCAAGAATAAGTGGCATGTTTGAGGGACAGGAGTAAGGCCAAACTCTGTTTCATAACTCTCCTCCTTACACTGGTATCCCTGAGGGAATAATGATGTAAACAGATACAAGAACTTACCCTGTCAATGAACTGGTATAATCATCGTTGCACAGAAGGAATAGCATATTAGTTTTCTCATTTAATTGACTTTAAGTGTCAAGAAAAGAAGGAAAGAAAATTCAAACAGAAGGAAATCACTCAATTTCTTATTATCATTTAATACTATTTGTACTATTTCTTCTGTCTCTGTGGATGAAAATAGATATAAAGCAGTAATACTCATATTGCAAGGCATTTATTACCCCATCTCTGTGAGAATGGAACTCTACTAGGGCCATTTGAAGCAAATTAACAAATGAATATTTTCTTATTAATTCACAGACAACTGACAACAGACAACAGTGTTTTTTTTAAATAAAATGTGTGTTTGTGCAAGTGCTGGAAACTTGAATCCCAGTGGTGTACAAAAATAAAGAAGAGCATTTTTATGTTAATGTTCAATGGGTTAAAAATTATGGGATAGCTTGACTGGAGCCTCAGAGTAAAAGCCCAGTTCAGATCATTCTCTGAACTGGGCATTCGCTATGTTGCTTCATTCTCTGACAAGCTGTCTCCTGGTGACAACAAAATGGCTGCTGGTAAGATACAGACTTACAAAACTGAATCCAAAAAAGATGGATGGGCCATGCTGCAAAACTCCAGGTGGCACCATTCATGTTTTAGTCAATATAAACAGAGCCCCTGAAAATGGGCAATGCACAGTTTATGCAACTATTTGATGTGTCTCTGAGGACAAACATACCTCTCCCTCTCTGGAAACCATGAAGTTCTGTTCTGATTGACTTACACTGGGATCTATGGCAATTTCTAAATTAATCAATGAAGTTACTGTATTAGACACACATTACAAATTTGGCAAAAGTGCAAAGTCAGAATTGAGGTGGGGGAGCAATTGATAACCAGAGGGAAATTATTGGAAGCAAAAACAGTAGACATACACATACTACAGTCAGCAAATTACTTAATTTCTTGTAAATACTTTTGCAAAATTTCAACTCTTTTCTGAAACCCTCAAATGTATCCTCAACCTTCTGTTTCATCAGATGACCTAGCTTTCAAGAGTATGGAAAAATTTGCAACCATCTGACATGATCCATTTTAACATCCCCCCACAGTCTCAAAGATATCCTTTCTTCTGTTCAGGTTTACTCTGTTTTGTGCCTTTGATCCTAACTGCTAACTCATCTCCTCTAGGACTTAAATCCATGCAGTCAATCATTCTCTCTTCACTGTATCATCAAGCTCTCTGGTTTCTGTGTTTTCTGTCCATCCTTATATAAAAGTGCTAAGGTATCTTGTAAGAAAAAAAAAATACTTTTAATACACTTTGCAATCACTCTTAAATTCTACTGAAAACTTCTCAAAATTGTTATTTACAGCCACTCTTCCTTAGTTCTTCACTTCTCATTATCTCATTTTTCTTTAATCTTGCTTTTGTCTAAAACATTCCAGTCAAAACTACTCTTACTAATCCAGGAGATATCTTTTCAGTCTTTACCTTACTACATTTCTCTACTACATTCATCATCACTTATTGCTCATATATATATATTTAATCTCTCTACTCCCTTGCGGAGAAGGCAATGGCACCCCACTCCAGTACTCTCGCCTGGAAAATCCCATCGGACACGACTGAACGACTTCACTTTCACTTTTCCCTTTCCTGCATTGGAGAAGGAAATGGCAACCCACTCCAGTGTTCTTGCCTGTAGAATCTCAGGGACGGGGGAGCCTGGTGGGCTGCTGTCTATGGGGTCGCACAGAGTCAGACACGACTGAAGTGACTTAGCAGCAGTAGCATATACTCCCTTGGCTTCCATGGCACTGTGTTTTCTTGATTACTTTTCGTCTGTCTCCCTAATGGGCTTATCTTCAAACATGTGCTGTTAAATTGTGATATCAGTGAGAGTCTCATCCTTGATCTAATACTTACACTATACACTTTACATTTGATTTTATCTAGTCCTTATCTTTCTAGTCCTTATAACTTATACTTATAAGTTTCTAACTATAACTTCCTCTCAGACTTTTGGAATCATTTATCTAGGAATTTGGAGATATTTCAAGCCTAGATTTCCCATTGACATATCAAATTCTCACATTTTGCAAGTTAAAATCATTATCATTGTCCAGGTATTTCCTCCTTTTTAATTTTTTTAGTTGATGACACTATAGTAAATGCATTTACAAAACTTAGAGAATAGAGTATCACCCTGGATTTCTCATTCCCCATCATCAACACAGTTTTTCAATGATCAAATCCTGTTGATTTTATTTCATAAACATTTTCTAAATCATTTCCTTTTTGTCTTTTCAATTCTATTATTTCTTAATCTGAATTCTTTTTAGTTTTTGCCTGTACTACTGCCAACAGTTTCTTAAATGGTCTCCCTATCTGTACTCTTCTCCATATGTAATCCATTATATTAATATATACCTCCAGGTGCCATGAACAAATCTTATCAGGTCACTTCCATTCTTAAATCATTCAGTATTTTATCATCCCTGTCAAAATAGTGTGTAAGCTTCTTGAGATAGCATACAAGACCCTGCCTAGAACTCCAGTCTTATCTTATTACACCATTTCCTACCTCACACTGTTAATTTCCAGCAGTATCAAACTTGTAATTATAGTCCCCACATAAACCCAGGCCTCCACACACATAACACACTTTAATTATATATATATATATATACACATATATATATATGTGTGTGTGTGTGTGTGTAATGTAATCACACTATAATTGTGTAGCCCATAAGGCTCCTCTGTCCATGGAATTCTCCAGGCAAGAATACTGGAATGGGTTGCCATTTCATTCTCCAGGGGATCTTCCTGACCCAGGGATCCAACCCAAGTCTTCTGCATTGCAAGCAGATTCTTTAGCTTTTGAGCCACAAGGGAAGCCCAATTTTATGTATATATATAAATAATAAAACATATATCATATGATATATAATTATATGTTTAACATTATATAATTTATAATTATATTATAATTTTTATATTTGTAAAAATAATAAAACAGATGTTAAGTACACTGTGTACTTATCATCTATTTTATTATTTTTTTGTTTTTTTCTACCCAATTGAATTATAAAGGCAAGAACCATTTCTTATTTGTTGAGATACTGGAGACAGCCTCTCATAAAGAGCACTCATATTCTCCACTCTGGCTCTGAAAACATTGAGGATAAAACAAATAATAAAATTCTTGGCCAAACTATTTCTTTTATTACTGACAGTGGCTAAGTTGGAAGATGTCACGTACTGCAAGAGACAAACAAACATGCTACATGGACCCTAAAATTAGGCAGATTCACTCATCCTGTCATAGTCACTCCAGGGCCAGGCATGCCTACAATTCATGAAAGCATTAGTCAGGTAAGAATTAAGGAAGAGCCGAGAAGAACTGGCTCTGGAGAACAAATCAACTGTACACAGCAAAAGAAAGGTACAGTTTATGCATTCCTAGTTACTATTTCCAAATTTAGCTGTAAAACAAGTCATCCCTGATTGCCAGCTACAGTGATTAAGGGTGAGGAAAGAGGCCCAAAAAGGATTTGAAATCCCTTCTTATGGAAATGTCAGGATGGGGGTATGTGTTTCTCCAGTAGTACTATTAATCTTTCTGTCCCCAGATTCTAGTTTATGGGCCTGACACATAGGAATCAATGATTTTTGAAAGAATGAATGTTAAATGTAAAACCTTACTAGAGGAGTCATGAAAATATAAATAATTATGTTATCAGATCAGATCAGTCACTCAGTCGTGTCCAACTCTTTGTGACCCCATGAATCACAGCACGCCAGGCCTCCCTGTCCATCACCAACTCCCGGAGTTCACTGAGACTCACGTCCATTGAGTCAGCAATGCCATCCAGCCAGCTCATCCTCTGTCGTCCCCTTCTCCTCCTGCCCCAAATCCCTCCCAGCATCAGAGTCTTTTTCAATGAGTCAACTCTTTGCATGAGGTGGCCAAAGTACTGGAGTTTCAGCTTTAGCATCATTCCTTCCAAAGAAATCCCAGGGCTGATCTTCAGAATGGACTGGTTGGATCTCCTTGCAGTCCAAGGGACTCTCAAGAGTCTTCTCCAACACCACACTTCAAAATCATCAATTCTTTGGCGCTCAGCCTTCTTCACAGTCCAACTCTCACATCCATACATGACCACAGGAAAAACCATAGCCTTGACTAGACGAACCTTTGTTGGCAAATATGCTATCTAGGTTGGTCATAACTTTCCTTCCAAGGAGTAAGCGTCTTTTAATTTCATGGCTGCAGTCACCACCTGTAGTGATTTTGGAGCCCAGAAAAATAAAGTCTGACACTGTTTCCACTGTTTCCCCATCTATTTCCCATGAAGTGGTGGGACCAGATGCCATGATCTTCATTTTCTGAATGTTGAGCTTTAAGCCAACTTATAGGCAATGAAATTTAGAACCGTAACCAAGGAGAGACTTAGAGCGCATGTTTTTAATGCATGTTTTAACTTAGGTTAAAACTTGGCATATTTTGTGATAAATTGCTGTTTTCTTACAACATCTTACGAGGGAAAAAGAAAGGTTAGAAACCTTTCTTGACAAAGTTTGTTTGTTTTCTTCTTTTGACAAGAAAGACATGTTTTGGAACTTTCTTATGGTACTTGAATACATATCTTAAAAAGCTACAAAACAAATAAATTTATTACATAAAAATTCTTTTTTGAGACTAGTAGCCATTACTTCATGTATTCAAGTGTTTGTTTTTTTTTTTTTTAATTGAGATGATGTTATGTTTGCAGGGTGGGCAAATTAGCTATTGGGGTTTTGATCGTCCAACAAATGGACTTTTGCTTAGGCTACATTAACATAAAATGCATTTTTATAATTACTTAGAGGAATACTGAAATTGCTTTTGAATTTCCTACTTTGAATGTCATCTGTTTCAACAGAACATTGTCAGTGTTCTCTAAAGCAAGCAATTTTCCTTGTCATTTCAGAACTTTCATTCACTGTGTGTTAACACATCATACATCAACCTGAAGAACCAGCCTTTGGATAGCTTAGGTTGAGATCTGGACTCCTTGACTTTTAATTTTTTTTTTTTTCCTCATATGCCTGTACCTCAGGTAAGAGCTTCTCATTTTAGTTTTGCCTATTCAGTGGTATTTACTAAAAAGAATGCTTCAAGTTACAGTTGAATCTCTCTGCAAAGAATTAAATCATTCCCTTTCTCTACAATATAGCTTGTAAAGACTGTTAGTGTGATTAACCTCTATTTTATCTGCAGCTTTTATCTAACACTGTGAATTACTTGGTTGAAAATATAGGCTCCATGATAGTGTATTTTTCTATAATTGCTGAAACCATAGAATCTATTGAGAACTAAGAATTAGGAAATTTATCTCAATAGATATATTTTGAATATTTCCTTTGTGTAAGGGATATTAAATTAGGTGTTTGAACAAATACACCTGCTTACATTAAAGACTTTAAAACCAAATTAGAGAACTTAAGACAAATTTATAAATGTACTTCAGAATATGACAAATTCCATGAATTAAACATGTAGTGCTTACTATTAATTCACAAATACAAAACAGATCACATATGGGATGTTCCAATTAAGAAGTGTTGCATAAAAATCTACCCCAAATAGTAGTGGCATAAAACAATAAATATTCAATTATGTTTATGATTACTGGTGAATCAGTATTCAGTCAGGGTAGAGTAGGGATGGCTTCTCTGTGTTGCATAATGATTCAGATGTCAGCTAGAGTGGCTTAATAATTGGAGGTTCCTCAGATGGCTAAGGAGAAGGCAATGGCACGTCACTCCAGTACTCTTGCCTGGAAAATCCCATGGATGGAGGAGCCTGGAAGGCTGCAGTCATTGGGGTCGCTGAGGGTCGGACACGACTGAGTGACTTCACTTTCACTTTTCACTTTCATGCATTGGAGAAGGAAATGGCAACTCACTCCAGTGTTCTTGCCTGGAGAATCCCAGGGACAGGGGAGCCTGGTGGGCTGCCATCTATGGGGTCACTCAGAGTCGATCACGACTGAAGCGACTTAGCAGCAGCAGCAGCAGATGGCTAGATGTGTCTGGATCCTGACTCTGGCTATTAGCTGGGTTTTTCTGTTCTTTCTGTCTTGTCAGCTGAGACTATACTGCCCTATAAGGCTTCTTCATTCACATTTCAGGTACCTGAAATGATATGGCTAGAATAGGAAAGACTAGCCAAACATCTCTCTCACTCTCTCCACTCAACCCACCCACATGGGTAATTTGGCTTCCTATAGCATGATAGTTTTAGGACAGTTTTAGGATAGCTTTCATGGCAGTTCAGTTCAGTTCAGTCGTTCAGTCATGTCTGACTGTTTGTGACCCCATGGACTGCAGCAGACCAGGCCTCCCTGTCCATCACCAACTCCCGGAGTTTACCCAAACTCATGTCCATTAAGTTGGTGATGCCATCTAACCATCTCATCCTCTGTCATCCCCTTATCCTGCTCTCAATCTCTCCCAGCATCAGGGTCTTTTCAAATGAGTCAGTTCTTCGAATCAGGTGGCCAAAGTATTAGAGCTTCAGCTTCAATATCAGTCCTTTCAATGAACACTCAGGACTGATCTCCTTTAGGATGGACTGGTTGGATCTCCTTGCAGTCCAAGAGACTTTCAAAAGTCTTCTCCAACACCACAGTTCAAAAGCATCAATTCTTCAGTGCTCAGCATTCTTTATAGTCCAACTCTTACATCCATACATGGGTACTGGAAAAACCATAGCCTTGACTAGATGGACCCTTGTTGGCATGGCAGCAGAATTACTTCAAAGGTACCAATTAAAATCTCAGAGTGAAAATTACTGATCACTTTAGGCTTGTATGTAGAAATTGACACAGTGTTAATTCTGCTGTTGCTGCTGCTGCTAAGTCGCTTCAGTCGTGTCCAACTCTGTGCCACCCCATAGACGGCAGCCCACCAGGCTCTCCCGTCCCTGGGATTCTCCAGGCAAGAATACTGGAGTGGGTTGTCATTTCCTTCTCCAATGCATGGAAGTGAAGAGTGAAAGTGAAGTCGCTCAGTCGTGTCTGACTCTTAGCGACCCCATGGACTGCAGCCCACCAGGCTCCTCCATCCATAGGATTTTCCAGGCAAGAGTACTGGAGTGGGGTGCCATTGCCTTCTCTGCAGTGTTACTTCTATCATAGTATATTTAGTCAAAGTAGTCACAGAGCTCACACAAATTTAAGAGAAGGGCCCATAGAACACATCTCTCAATGGGAGGAGTGCCAACACATTTGTGGTCCTGTTTACCAGCTACTGGGGATTATAAGAATTCTAAGAAAGGGATAGCATTTGAAATTGCTTTTTAGAGAATGGGTATAATTTTGACAGATAAGATAATATGATAAGTATTTAAGGTAAAGAGATACACATGAGCATCCATGAAGATGGTAAAGAAAGGGAAGGTTACATCCAGAAACAGTAAAATAACAAATTTATGAAATCTATCTAATGCCACACAAATGATATACAAACAGCTGAAGGCTGTAAAATAAGAGTTAATATAACTGGCCCCAAGGGTTTACGTTTCCCTTTAGAACACATTATTTGACTTATTTCTCTTGGTCAATTGGTAATATTTGATTTGTCTACTTTTGTGAAATGTTTTCCAGATATCTTCTTTTAATTAGATATTTGTAAGTCACACTACATGCAAGAAGTCATATAACTAGTACTTGTTGAATTTTGAACTATTCTAGTATTTGTTTGGCCTTTGAATTATATTTCTATTCTATGGACACTCTCAAATACTTAAACATTTGTTATTAATCCTTTTCAAATTTCCTACATTTTCTACAATGTTCTCAAATAAAAATGACAGTGTACATGACTTATGATTTCCATTTCCTTTCATAAATTATAAGTTCCAGTAGTTAAGATCACTACTGGAGGTAAGTAAACTCCTAAATGCTAGAGAAATGGGTTTTATTTCTCTAATACATCTGGCCATAATTGTGTCTCTATGTAACTTTAGTCACTGACCATTTTGATCCCTAGTTTTCTGAATTGTTAGGTGATGTAAATAATATATTTGCACATGCCTCTGACTCCTTCAACAAGGTTAAAACACACACACACACACACACACACACACACACACACACACAACTTTTATCCACTAGGTGGAGTCCAATTGCCTTTCCATGGTAGGTAAATGATCCATGATTTCTCTAGATTTTATATATCTAGATCATGCCTAGCCTCTACTCATTCAGCTGTGAAGTGTTTAACTGCAAATCAATATCTGCAACTAACATAGGAACACAATTATCAAGAGCTTTTAAATAAATATTTTATGATATAGATGAAAGACATTGAAAATTATATATTATTAGTATAAGTTGATGGCATCACTGACTCGATGGACTTGAGTCTGAGTGAACTCTGGGAGTTTGTGATGGACAGGGAGGCCTGGCATGCTGCGATTCACGAGGTCGCAAAGAGTCGGACATGACTGAGTGACTGAACTGAACTGAACTGAATATAAGTTGAAATTGAAAAAGCTTGAGGGAGCACTGAAAACATAGCAGTATTCTTATATTTGGATATATATGGTTCTGATGATTATTTTTAGAAGCTTTAAATACATATGGGTGGGAGAGTAGGGGTGTGAGTGACTAATGTATTTGCTTCTTTTTTTTACCATCTTGGACACCAACTTCATTGCATGAAAAAACATATTTCCAAAGTCATAATGTTTTCAAAATAAAATGTCCATGAATGAAAAATTTTACTCTTTCCTGAGAAACCACATTACAGATTATTTTGTACTGATATGACATGAAGATCCAATACTGAATAAATGGTTATTATATTATAATGATATTTTATAGAGTCAGAAAATAGGTGCTTATTTTCAAGATCTTAGCAATGATGATCCATGAAAAGTTTTGTTTCAACACATGTGGGTAGGGCTTACGTTTACTGTTTGCTATAGAACACAAGAAGGAACAATTTCTCTTTTTCAGTCCTGAACTAGATATTACACCAAGACTATATTCAGTAACTCATGGGTCTATCTACCCTAAGAACTGATAGAAAGCACTGGACTTCTAGTCATCATTTGTGTAGTCTCCAAGGCCTATATAAATCATCTTCTTGGGGGTCTTAATTCAACACTCAGCAGTTTACATGTTCTTAGTGAAACCAGTGATTCAGACACTATAAACTACCTGGTTGCTTCTCACTTATTTTCATATCCATTCCAGGTAGATAGAAGATTGTTATCAAGTAGCCATGAGGGGAATTGGGAAGAGTGTGAAATGCAATGAAGGCCTGGAAAAGAAAGAAACTCCACCTTACCCTCTATACAAAAAAAAAAAAAAAAAAGCAGAAAAGGAAATAGTTATTTACTTATTTGCCCGTCCAATTGCTATGTATCATAGAGTGTGAGAAATGCAAGTATTCAGGACTTTTTGTATTTCATTAGCTGTCCTTTATATTTATAAATATTTTTATTCTATCAACACAGATTATTCTGGAGGTTTATAATCAGTTTTGTAATAATGTCTTTTCCTATTTCTTTTCTTTTTTTTTTTTTTGCTCCTCTTCTACACTAGTTTAATCTCTTTGCCAGTGACAATATTTTTTTCCTTCAAAAAGAATATACTTTTTCACCTATTAAATGGTACTGTACTTAAAAAAGATGAAGAAGAAGGATGTAGCAATTTAAATTGGTATTACCTGGAATAGATAACCTGGCTTTCAAATGTATTTGAAAGACATTAAGAAAGTACACCAGGCAATTGTAGGTTCATGTTCTACCCTGGGATGATGGGGTCTCCTGATAGGTATACTGTCAACACAAATTGTCTGTATCCAGTGGAATTTAATCTCCCTAGCAGTTTGTTTGCCAGGGTTATCTCTAGCTATAACAATTTTCCTCTTAAAAATGATTTTCTAGCAATTTTATGCTGAATTCATAAAATGGCCATGTTATTTCTGATTGCATATAGTCATTATAAAGTCTCTTATGAAACATCTTAGGAGGAAATAACTTATGAAATCATCAATAATGATACGATCTCCTCCTAAATTCAGGATGGGATTACCTCTTGGTTAACAGGTAAGATGGGAGAAATATCAGTAACCTCAGATACGCAGATGACACCATCCTTATGGTAGAAAGTGAAGAACTAAAGAGCCTCTTGATGAAACTGAAAGAGGAGAGTGAAAAAGTTAGCTTAAAACACAACATTCAGAAAACTAAGATCATGGCATTCGGTCCCATCACTTCATGGCAAATAGATGGGGAACAATGGAAACAGTGAGAGACTATTTTTGTGGCTCTAAAATCACTGCAGTTTGTGACTGCAGCTATGAAATTAAAAGATGCTTGCTCCTTGGAAGAAAAGTTATGAGCAACCTAGACAGCCTATTAAAAAGCAGACAGATTACTTTTCCACAAAGGTCCATCTACACAAAGGTATGGTTTTTCCAGTAGTCATGTATGGATGTGAGAGTTGGACAATAAGGAAAGCTGAGTGCCAAAGAATTGATGCTCTTGAACTGTGATGTTGGAGAAGACTCTTGAGAGTCCCTTGGACTGCAGGAAGATCCAACCAGTCCATCCTAAAGGAGATCAGTCCTGGGTGTTCATTGTAAGGACTGATACTGAAGGTGAAACTCCAATACTTTGATCACCTGATGCTAAGAACTGACTCATTTGAAAAGACCCTGATGCTGGGAATGACTGAAGGCAGGAGAAGGGGACAATGGACATGAGTTTGAGTAACCTCCAGGAGTTGGTGATGGACAGGGAAGACTGTCATACTGCAGTCCATGGGTTCACAAAGAGTCAGACATGACTGTGCAATTGAACTGAACTGAAACAATAGAAAGATATTGGTGGACTTAGGGGAACAAAGCAACTAACCAGCTTTAGAGAAAATTGCATTACCGTTCTCCTGCATAGAAATATCATTCCTATAAGCTTAATTCAGAGGGGGGAAGTAAACTATACTTGGATCTACATTTGAAAGAATGCAAACTTCAGCTGGTGTGCTTGTAAGACATTAGCTCACCAGTTTATTGTTTTAAAATAGTGTTAAATCTTCATGTATTTATCTTGAATACTTTACTACATCACAAGATTTCAATACAGGATTATATCTGATGTCTCATATTCAAATATCAATTTTATCCAGAATATATAAAAATGCCTACAAATAATTATAAAAAGACATACAGTGCAATGCAAAATAGGCAAAAGACTTGAACAAACAGTTCACAGAATATATAAATACCCAATAAACATGAGCAATTGCTTAATATCATTATTTACTGTGAAAAGCAGAAATCAATATTATAAAAAGATGCCATCAATATGCACCAGAATAACTAAAATTTAAAAAAATACTAAATTGGTGAGGATATGACAAAATAGGAATTCTAACAGACTGGTTGCTTGTAGGTATATAAACTGCTACAATCTTGGAAGGCTGTTTGGCAGTCTGCACTAAAACACAATAATGTAATTCCTTGTTTACTTTTTTAATCTAAGAGCAATGAAAATATCAATTCACAAAAGATTTGTGTATCAGACTGGTTCACAATAGCTCATACCTGGGAAAGAAACAGTATTTATCAACAGAATGTATAGACAAATTTTCAAATCAAAAACAAATACTGACAAAAATACAGCAACATAAATTAATTCCAAAAATATTATGTTAAGCTAAAGCAGCAAACTACAAATCATAGTATGTAATTCCATTTATCTGAAAGTCAAGGAAAAGCAAAAACTAAACCAATAAAAATCAGAAGGTAGTTGTCTTGTGGAGATGGTGAAGATGGACTGGATGGAAAATGAAAGAATATTTAGGGTGATAGAAATGTTACATATCTTGTTTTTGTTGTTGGATACATGAGTATACATATTCATAAAAATTCAGACTTGAACAACTGAGATGTATTAATTTTATTGTAGCCAGATATTTAACATTAAAAATAAATTATATATATATATATATATATTTAAAATAAAATAAGAGGGGGAAATGGGGACTTATTAGTCAGAGTATAAAGTTTCTGTTACATAAGTACTAGAGATCTATTACACAGCACAGTGTGTGTGTGCTAAGTCACTTCAGTCATGTCGGAATCTTTGTGACCCCATGGACTATAGTCCACTGGGCTCTTCTGTCCATGGAATTTTTCAGGCAAGAATACTGGAGTGGGTTGCCATTCCTTCCTCCAGAGGATCTTCCTGACCCAGGGATCGAACCCATGTCTCTTATGCCTCTTGCATTTTCAGGTGGGTGCTTTACCACTAGTGCCATATAGGAAGCCCGACACAACACAGTACCTACATTTAATATTGTGTTATATGCTTGAAATTTTTCTAAGAGGGTAGATCTTGTGTTAAGTTTTATAACAAAAAGCAATAATAATAATAATAATAATAATAAATAAGAGGTCAGGGGGAAACTTTTTGAGGTAACTTTTCGAGGCTATGCCACAAGTTTATGGCATAGCCTGTAGTGAGGGTTTCATGAGTATATACTTATCTTCAAACTCACTAAATTGATACATTATTTATATAAAAATTTTTGCATGTCAAAAAAATGGAAAAAATCTATTTCTTCTGTCTATTCCAATATCAATTTTCTTTGGTCTTTAACATAGCACAACAAATTAATTAAGAAACATACTTTTATTTCTTCTATCCAGCACTTTATTGTTGGCAAAATTTTTTTAAAGAGAATCCTATCCTTCTAAGAAACTTTATTTCATTTACTGTAAAAGTAATATATCCTCAGGGAAAAAATTTGAATGCTAGAGGAAAGTGTATAAAGAAAAAAGATCAACATTATCTTTCAAGTGCTAAATAAATATTTGGAATAAAAAATGAAAATAAATACAATATAATAAAATGACCATCTTAACCCAGAGTAAATATATATTCTAATATTTATGTGATCAAGATTTATTTATATATATATATACACACACAATCAACCAAGAATGATCACCCAAATATTATAATAGATAAATTTATTTTCATTTTCCTTCTTAAACCTGTCATTATAACACATAACATTTTAATAGCTTTATTAAAATATAATTTGATGTACTTCACCTCAGATTTAGAACATCTAAAATATTTTCAATTGCCCCAAAAAAGCCCCACACCACATAGCCATCACCTAACAATACATTCATTCCTCCTAGCTCAAGGCAACCACTAGTCTTTCTCTCTCAGTAGATTTGCTTATTCTGGACATTTCATATATATAGTATCATACAATACATGACCTACTGTTTAAAATTTCTTTCATTTAGTATATGTGTATTCAGTCACGTCGAACTCTTTGCAGACCTGTGGACTGTAGCCCAATAGGCTCCTCGGTCCATGGAATTTTCCAGGAAAGAATACTGGAGTGGGTTGCCATATCCTTCTCCAGGGGATCTTCCCAACCCTGGGATGGAACCCGTATCTCTTACATATCCTTCATTGGCAGGCAAGTTCTTTACCCTAGCACCACTTGGGAAGCCCCAACATATATATCACTTAGTTCATTTTTATGGTCATGTAAAATTCCATTGTATGGATATACCACAATTCTTTTTTCATCACTTTATGGATATTTAAACTATTTACACATTTTTGCTATTGTGAATACTGCCAGTATGAACACTTATGTACAAATATTTATTTGAACAACTCTTCAAATCTTTAGGAGTGGAATTGCTAGGTCATAAGGTAACTTGATGTGTAACATTTTGAGGAACTGCCAGACTGTTTTCAAAGTGACTTCAACATTTTTAATCCGAAATGTCAATGTATGTGGGTTCTAATTTCTCCACATTCTTACTAACATTTGCTATCATCTGTGTTTTTAAAATTAAAACCATACTACTTGGTATGATTTGGTATCTTCTTGTGGTTTAGGTTTGCATTTCTTTCATGGCTAATCATGCTGAGTAAATTTTCATGTGCTTAATCTTTGGTTGTCTATCTTCTTTGGAGAGCTATTAATTCATACCATTTGACCACTTTAGTCTTTTTATTATAGAGTTTAACTTGAGTTGGAGTGAGGGTGATCAGGGCTCCAGTATCCTCAACCTTTTGTGACTGGAATAGAGTCTCTATACTTAGGTTATGGTCTGGGTGGAGGAATTGGGCTTTACCCTCTTGGCTACATTCACCAGAAATTTTATCTATTCACCTTGGAGGGACTTAGAATGCCTGGAAGCCTACCCCTCCTGATAAGACATGTTAATTTCCTAGGGCTGCCATAACAATATACCACAAACTGAGTAGCTTAAAATCACAGAAAGTTATTCTCTCACAGTTATGGTGGCCAAAAGTAATACAACCAAAATAATGGTAGGGCCATTCTCCCTCCAAAGTCCCTAAGGAAGATTCCTATCTTGCCTTTTCCTTGTTGCTGATGGTTGCCAGAAATTTTTGGCCTTCATTGGCTTGTAACTGTGCTACCCAAATTGGTGCTTTTTACACCACAGGGCCTTCTTCCTTGTCCTCTTTATATCTGTATAACAAATCCTCCTCTCATAAGGACACAAGTGATGAATTAGCACGCACCCTATTCCAGGTGGACCTTACATTAATTTAATTACACCTGCAAAGACTAAGTCCAAACAAGGTAACTTTTAGAGGTAGCAGGGACTAAGGACTTGAATATATCATTATTAAGGGACACAATCCAACCAATAGCCCTTAATGAGGAGGTTAGGGTATAGTGAGAACTGTCTTCTTACCCAAACACACCCAGAGGGAATTTCTCTCAGTTGACCTAGGGATAGGGAACTGGCCATGACCCTAATGTGATAAATTCTCAGTATTCTTACTGAGTTTTAGTAAATTTTCTTGAACTTTTTTTAATTTTTCATTTATTGTATGGCATTTGAACAATTCCCAGATATGTTAAATTTTTTGAGTATTTTTAACTAGTTTTGCTTGCTTCCCTAAGGATCAGGTTATGGAACTCCTTGTACTATCATTCTAGAAGGAGAATTTCCCAATAAACAGCATTTTAAACCATTTTCTGTGTGAAAGGAACTATCAATTTTATTATTTATAATAATTGAGACTTCACCACTATCCTATGAATTAAATATAATTATTAACTCAATTTTATACACAAGTAAATATTCATATTACAAACTAAATTTCTAAAGGTCCTATAGATTGTAGGTCCTAGATCATCCCCAAGAAAATAAATGCATAAAAACAAAACGGCTGTATGAAGAGGCCTTACAAATAGCTGTGAAAAGAAGAGAAGCCAAAAGCAAAGGAGAAAAGGAAGGATATACCCATTTGAATGGAGAGTTTCAAAAATAACAAGGAGAGATAAGAAAGCCTTCCTTAGCAATCAGTGCAAAGAAATAGAGGAAAACAATAGAATGGGAAAGACTACAGATCTCTTCAAGAAAATTAGAGATACCAAGGGAATATTTCATGAAATGATGGGCTCAATAAAGGATAGAAATGGTATGGACCTAACAGAAGCTGAAGATATTAAGAAGAGGTGGCAAGAATACATAGAAGAACTGTACAAAAGATCTTCATGACCCAGAAAATCACGAGGGTGTGATCAGTCACCTAGAGCCAGACATCCTGGAATGTGAAGTCAAGTGGGCCTTAGAAAGCATCACTACAAACAAAGCTAGTGGAGGTGATGGAATTCCAGTTGAGCTATTTCAAATCCTGAAAGATGATGCTGTGAAAGTGCTGCACTCAATATGCCAGCAAATTTGGAAAACTCAGCAGTGTCCACAGGACTGGACCCATCTCACATGCTAGTAACAGAGAAGGCAATGGCACCCCACTCCAGTACTCTTGCCTAGAAAATCCCATGGGCGGAGGAGCCTGGTAGGCTGCAGTCCATGGGGTCACTAAGAGTCAGCCATGACTGAGTGACTTCACTTTCACTTTTCACTTTCATGCATTGGAGAAGGAAATGGCAACTCACTCCAGTGTTCTTGCCTGGAGAATCCCAGGGACGGGGGAGCCTGGTGGGCTGCCATCTATGGGGTCACACAGAGTTGGACACAACTGAAGTGACTTAGCAGTAGCAGCACACGCTAGTAAAGTAATGCTCAAAATTATACAAGCCAGGCTTCAGCAGTATGTGAACTGTGAACTTCCAGATGTTTAAGCTAGTTTTAGAAAAGGCAGAGGAACCAGAGATTAAATTGCCAACATCTGCTGGATTATTAAAAAAGCAACAGAGTTCCAGAAAAACGTCTATTTCTGCTTTATTGACTATGCCAAAGCCTTTGTGTGACAATAAACTGGAAAATTCTGAAAGAGATGGGAATACCAGACCACCTGACCTGCCTCTTGAGAAACTTGTATGCAGGTCAGGAAGCAACAGTTAGAACTGGACATGAAAGAATTCTAGCAATCAGAATCCAACAACACATTAAAAAGATCGTACACCATGACCAAGTGGGCTTTATCCCAGGGATGCAAGGATTCTTCAATATCCGCAAATCAATCAATGTAATACACCACATTAACAAATTGAAAAATAAAAACCATATGATTATCTCAATAGATGCAGAAAAAGCCTTTGACAAAATTCAACATCCATTTATGATAAAAACTCTCCAGAAAGCAGGAATAGAAGGAACATACCTCAACATAATAAAAGCTATATATGACAAACCCACAGCAAACATTATCCTCAATGGTGAAAAATTGAAAGCATTTCCTCTAAAGTCAGGAACAAGACAAGGGTGCCCACTTTCACCATTACTATTCAACAGAGTTTTGGAAGTTTTGGCCACAGCAATCAGAGCAGAAAAAGAAATAAAAGGAATCCAAATGGGAAAAGAAGAAGCAAAACTCTCACTATTTGCAGATGACATGATCCTCTACATAGAAAACCCTAAAGATTCCACCAGAAAATTACTAGAAATAATCAATGACTATAGTAAAGTTGCAGGATATAAAATCAACACACAGAAATCCCTTGCATTCCTATACACTAATAATGAGAAAACAGAAAGAGAAATTAAGGAAACAATTCCATTCACCATTGCAACGGAAAGAATAAAATACTTAGGAATATATCTACCTAAAGAAACTAAAGACCTATATATAGAAAACTATAAAACACTGGTGAAAGAAATCAAAGAGGACACTAATAGATGGAGAAATATACCATGTTCATGGATTGGAAGAATCAATATAGTGAAAATGAGTATACTACCCAAAGCAATTTATAGATTCAACGCAATCCCTATCAAGCTACCAACAGTATTCTTCACAGAGCTAGAACAAATAATTTCACAATTTGTATGGAAATACAAAAAACCTCGAATAGCCAAAGCGATCTTGAGAAAGAAGAATGGAACTGGAGGAATCAACCTACCTGACTTCAGGCTGTACTACAAAGCCACAGTTATCAAGACAGTATGGTACTGGCACCAAGACAGAAATATTGATCAATGGAATAAAATAGAAAGCCCAGAGATAAATCCACGCACATATGGACACCTTATCTTTGACAAAGGAGGCAAGAATATACAATGGATTAAAGACAATCTCTTTAACAAGTGGTGCTGGGAAATCTGGTCAACCACCTGTAAAAGAATGAAACTGGACCACTTTCTAACACCATACACAAAAATAAACTCAAAATGGATTAAAGATCTAAACGTAAGACCAGAAACGATAAAACTCCTAGAAGAGAACATAGGCAAAACACTCTCCGACATACATCACAGCAGGATCCTCTATGACCCACCTCCCAGAATATTGGAAATAAAAGCAAAAATAAACAAATGGGACCTAATTAACCTTAAAAGCTTCTGCACATCAAAGAAAACTATTAGCAAGGTGAAAAGACAGCCTTCAGAATGGGAGAAAATAATAGCAAATGAAGCAACCGACAAACAACTAATCTCAAAAATATACAAGCAACTCCTACAGCTCAACTCCAGAAAAATAAACGACCCAATCAAAAAATGGGCCAAAGAACTAAATAGACATTTCTCCAAAGAAGACATACAGATGGCTAACAAACACATGAAAAGATGCTCAACATCACTCATTATCAGAGAAATACAAATCAAAACCACTATGAGGTACCATTTCACGCCAGTCAGAATGGCTGCGATCCAAAAGTCTACAAATAATAAATGCTGGAGAGGGTGTGGAGAAAAGGGAACCCTCTTACACTGTTGGTGGGAATGCAAACTAGTACAGCCACTATGGAGAAGAGTGTGGAGATTCCTTCAAAAACTGGAAATAGAACTGCCTTATGATCCAGCAACCCCACTGCTGGGCATACACACTGAGGAAACCAGAAGGGAAAGAGACACGTGTACCCCAGTGTTCATCACAGCACTGTTTATAATAGCCAAGACATGGAAGCAACCTAGATGTCCATCAGCAGATGAATGGATAAGAAAGCTGTGGTACATATACACAATGGAGTATTACTCAGCCATTAAAAAGAATACATTTGAATCAGTTCTAATGAGGTGGATGAAACTGGCGCCTATTATACAGAGTGAAGTAAGCCAGAAGGAAAAACATAAATACAGTATACTAACGCATATATATGGAATTTAGAAAGATGGTAACAATAACCCGGTGTACGAGACAGCAAAAGAGACACTGATGTATAGAACAGTCTTATGGACTCTGTGGGAGAGGGAGAGGGTGGGAAGATTTGGGAGAATGGCAATGAAACATGTAAAATATCATGTAGGAAACGAGTTGCCAGTCCAGGTTCGATGCACGATGCTGGATGCTTGGGGCTGGTGCACTGGGACGGCCCAGAGGGATGGTATGGGGAGGGAGGAGGGAGGAGGGTTCGGGATGGGGAACACATGTATACCTGTGGCGGATTCATTTTGATATTTGGCAAAACTAATACAATTATGTAAAGTTTAAAAATAAAATAAAGTAGAAAAAAAAAAAGAATAGACTGGTACCAAGTTGGAAAAAGGGTACATCAAGGCTGTATATTGTCACCCTGCTTATTTAACTTTTATGGAGGGTACATAATGAGAAACGCTGGGCTGGAGGAAGCACAAGCTGGAATCAAGATTACTGGATAACCTCAGATATGCAGATGACATCACTCTTATGTCAGAAAGTGAAGAAGAACTAAAGAGCGTCTTGATGGAAGTGAAAGAAGAGAGTTAAAAATTTGGCTAAAAGTTCAACATTCAGAAAATGAAGATCATGGAATCTGGTCCCATCACTTCATGGCAAATAGATGGGGAAACAGTGGACACAGTGTCAGACTTTATTTTTCTGGGCTCCAAAATCACTGTAGATGGTGATTGTAGCCATGAAGTTAAAAGACGCTTGCTCCTTGGAAGGAAAGTTTTGACCAACCTAGACAGCATATTGAAAAACAGAGATATTGCTTTGCCAACAAAGGTCCGTCTAGTCAAGGCTATGGTTTTTCCAGCGGTCATGTATGGATGTGAGAGTTGAACCATAAAGAAGGATGAACATCAAAGAACCTATGCTTTTGAACTGTAGTGTTGGAGAAGACTCTTGAGATTCCCTTGGGCTGCAGGAAGATCCAACCAGTCCATCCTAAAGGAGATCAGTCCTGGGTGTTCATTGGAAAGACTGATGCTGAAGCTGAAACTCCAATACTTTGGACACCTGATGTGAAGAGCTGACTCATTGGAAAAGACCCTGACGCTGGGAAAGATTGAGGGCATGAGGAGAAGGGGATTACAGAGGGTGAGATGGTTGGATGGCATCACTGACTCAATGGAGATGGGTTTCGGTGGACTCCAGGAGTTGGTGATGGACAGGGAGGCCTGGCGTGTTGCAGTTCATGAGCTGGCAAGGAGTAGGACAGGACTGAGTGCCTGGACTGAATGGAACTGATAGATTGTAAGTGTTGGAGTCAAAACTTTGACCAAGGTATATCTAAATTTGAGGCTGCTGTCTTTAAAAACTATATCTTAAACCCTTACATAGTGTTGAAGCTAAATAACTCCTTTGATTTTATATAGATAAACTTGTAAATCTTTAACTTCTATAGATTTTTATATGTAATAACAGGAGCTAATAAGCTATTGCTATTTTCATTATTTCAAAAATCATAATAAAAATCATAGACTTTCACATATTATGACAGCACAGGCCAATAATATCCTAGTAAAGTGGTTCTCAGAAAAATCTTTGATTTATTTCTGTCCTTTTTGTGATACAAATTCTCCTATGATGGTCGATTTCAAGCCCCCAATGCAGCATTACTAAAGGAAGTTGGGAAGAGATGTGCACCACTGGCAGTCTAACTGAATTTCAAGTTTCTTTGCTTTAGAAGCATAGTAACATCCCTCAACAGCATTATTTACCTAAAGCTAATATGACTCTCTGATAGGAACTTACAGGTGATTAATATAAATACAGAAAAAAAAAAATCACTACTCTAAAGTGCTATTTATTAGATAAAAATTTATGTGTACATATATGTCACCTATGACCAAAATTATCAGATTTCTTCATGAAAAATTTGGAACCATTAACACTAAAATTTCTTTGTGATTTTTAGATACCAGTTTTATATGTGATATCTGTTTTGCAAAGATTTTCTCCCACTCTGTGACTTGTCTTTACATTTTCTTAGCAATGTGTTTTTCAAGCATAAGTTTTAAATTTTAATGAAGTTCAAGTTATCAAAATTTTGGCCACAAATTACAACTATTTACTGAACAACTACTGATGAGAAAGACCACAACCTAGCAGAAAAGATCTACAATTAAAGATGTAAAGAAGAAACTACAAACAAGAAAGGTAGCATGCGTGGAGTGGTGGTATACGCAAATATTCCTGGGTGGAGTACCCACAAATGGAGAATAATTTAGATTGCAGAGTTTCTCCCCAAGAAGCAACAGGTCTGAGCCCCACATTGGTATCCACAGCACAGGAATCCTGGGCCAGAATGATGAGCCCCTAGAATATTTGACTTTGAAGGCAGTTAGGCTTATTTTGAGGAAACTCAAGGGCTGGTAGGAAAAAGAGACTCCACTCTTTAAGGGCACACACAAAATTCCATACCCCAGGACTCAGAGCAGAGGCAGTAACTTTAAATGAACTTGGGTCAGACTCCCCTCCTCATCTTAGAGAGGCTTCTGGAAAGGCAGGAGGCAACTGGAACTTATCTTGAGATATTGACACTAGTGACAGCCATCTGTGGGACTCATTCTACCTCATGGACAATGGTATTGGAAAGAACCATTTTGGAATCTTCCATCTTAGCACTGGGACCCAATCCTGCTTACTGGCCTGCTGGCACTAATACTAGTACACCTTAGGCCAAGCAACAATCTGGGCAGGGACATGGCCCCATCCACCACCAAGGAGGCTGCCTTAAGACTCCCTGAACCCACAGCCACCTTGAGACATGGCTCTATGTACCACAGGACCCAGGACTCAGCACCATACACCAGTGTGCAGGTACTAACTGCAGGACTCAGCTCACCAACCAGTGGACAGACATCAGCCCTGTCCCACCAGTGGATTGACACACTACCTCTGGAAAGCTAAAGACCCTGTACCCAGAGACTACAACCCAGCTCTGCCTACCAGTGAGCTGGCACTAGGCCCTGAAACCCCTGGGCCTCAGCTCCACTCACCAGAGGGGTGGCACTAGTCCTGGGACCAGCATCACATACCAGTGGTCAGGTACCAGCCCCAGGACCCCTGTGCTCTGGCCATACCCACCAGCCACAGGACCATTGCAGCACCACAGCTTATCTTGTCAGGAACCAACTCTGCCCACAAGCAGACACTAACCAGCTAAGACTGGATCCTTGGATTCTTGAATTACTCAGAAACTGCTCCCACTGACCAGCCAGCTGACACAAGCTACATGACACACTGGACTCCACAGTGTGCCAGGTCAAGAACCAGCCCCACCCACCAGAGGCAACACCAAATTCAGGAAACTGAAGGCTCTGCAGCCAGAGATCCCAGGACCAGAATCCACACAACAGTTAAGAAACACTGGCCTCAGAAACCCTGGGGCTTTAGTACCAACCTAAAATTGTCTAATACAAGCTCTGGGATCCCTGGGCCCTGGAGCCAGAGACTCCAAGTCCAAGCTCTACCTTAAAGTGGGCTGATACTACCCAAAGACCTAGCTTCACCCACTGGTAAGCAGGAATAAGTCCTAGGATCCCTTGAGTCCAAACCCCACCCACCAGCAGGCAGACACCAGGCCCAGGACCACTAAAATCCAACAGATTATCTTGTTAGGACCAGACAACAAACTAGGAGGCCAGTGCCAACCTTATAATCTTCCAGGCCCTGGCCCTGCCTACCAACAGGCAAACACCAGCACTAGGACACTCAGAGTCATTATCTCCAAGATCTAGCCACCCACCTCCCCAAGTGGACTGACAACAGATTCAGGACAAAGAGCCCTGTAGCTAGGAACCCTGAAACACAATTGGAAGCATGACTTAACCAGCATTAGCCTGGGGCCCATGGGCCTCAACCCCCGTTCAACAGCAGAATAGCACCAGCCTTAGGGACACTCTTGAGCTGCAGCCAGCCATGTCAGGAACTGGCTTTACCCAAGGGTAAGTTGAAGCTAGTGAAAGGTTGTTGCTGAGCCATGAAGGATGATGGGATCCTTGGCCTCCAGAGGAGAGGAATTTAATCCAGGGCCAGTGACAAGGTTTGATTGCTCAGAGCTTTTGTGTGATAAAGTTTTATTAAAGTATAAAAGAGACAGAGAAAGCTCCTGACATAAACATCAGAAGGGGGCAGAAAGAGTGCCCCCCCTGCTAGTCTTTACCAGTATGTTATATAGGTACCAGCAGGCTGTTGATTAGAGAAAGGAAATGTCCCCAAACTCAGAGACTGACACCAGGCCCCTCACCACCAACATGCATTTTGAGATAACATAGGCACAAGGTATGTTGTCCCAGGCCATAAAATTAGTGACATGAATCTTGAAGAAAGGCATGTTTCCAAGCAGACATAATATTTAACATAAGATTTTAACATAACTATGTTAATAAGTCATTAACATAGTTTAAGAGAACATTTGCATGAGTAAAACGTACTAGTTTGTCAAGTTGGTTCTGAGTCTTAGGTGAACTGACTTGAAGAAACACAAGAGTCTAGGGTAAATACATTGTTCATTAACATCGCTTTAGAAGAACATTTCCATAAGAAAACCCATTGGTTAGCTCATGGTTTGAGAAAAATTAAGTTTAGGTAGAACCCGGTGTCCTCATGGCAACATAGAATTTTAAAAGAAACCTCCTTTTAATTTTGTATAGAGAAGAGGAAAAAAAAACAAAACAAAAAAACAAAAACTGACACTTGTAGTTTGTTTCCTCCTGCCGCTTAAAAGAGAGATAAAAAACATCTGATACTCACAGCCTATTTCCTTCATTTGGAGACCCTTAGCCTTCCTTTCAGAGAAGGTGATGGCACCCCACTCCAGTACTCTTGCCTGGAAAACCCCATGGACGGAGGAGCCTAATGGGCTGCAGTCCATGGGGTCGCAAAGAGTCAGACATGACTGAGCGACTTCACTTTCACTTTTCACTTTCATGCAATGGAGAAGGAAATGGCAACCCACTCCAGTGTTCTTGCCTGGAGAATCCCAGGGACAGTGGAGCCTGGTGGGCTGCCGTCCGTGGGATCGCACAGAGTCAAACACGACTGGAGCAACTTAGCAGCAGCAGCAGCAGCCTTCCTTTATGTTACCCTCTCACCAGATCAACCTATACCAGAATGCAGCTAAGCCCACCAGTGAGCCATCACTAGCCCTAGGATGCCCAGGGTTCCATAGCTAACCACTTTGTGACTCAGCCTGCCAATGAGCAGCCAGCTATTTGTGCACAAGGCAGAGTCTGGCAACAAACTGGTCCAGGAGCCAGACACACCTACCATACTGCACACAACAGAAGAACCAGTCCACCACACCAGAAGGACCCATGCAGCCCATACAAAATGCACATATAAAATATATCTCTCTGGTGACTAGAGGAGATTATACTGCTAGGATGCATAGGGCATTTCCTACAAAAAGATATTTCTCCAAGGTCAGGAAACATAACCAGCTTATCAAATACATAGAAATAAAAATAGTAAATTAGATAAAATGAGTAAATAAAGGAATGTGTATCAAATTAAGAAACAAGATAAAACCCAAGAAGGAGAACTAAATAGAAAAGGTCAATCTATTTAAAGTTGTTCAAATGAATGATTGTGAACATGATCACAAACTCAGGAGAATGGATGAACACAGAGATAAGTTTTTTAAAGAGTTGGGAGATACAAAGAAGGACAAAAGAGAACTAAGGAAGAGAACAACTGAAATGAAATATACAATGGGAAGCATCAAGAGTAGATTAAATGATACAAAGGAATAGATCAGTGAGCTGGAAGACAGGGTAGTGGAATCACTGAAGCTGAACAGAAAAAAAGGGGGAAAAAGGATAAAAAGAAATTAAGACAGTTCAAGAGACCTCTGGGACAACATCAAGCACAATAATATTCACACTGTAGGGCCCTCAGAAGGCGAAGAGAGAAAGAAAACATATTTGAAGACATAACAGTTGAAAAGTCCCTTGCCTGGGAAAGGAAGTGAAAGGTAAAAGGAAACAGACACCCAAGTCCAGGGAGGACAGAGAGTCTCAAACAGGGTCAACCCAAAAAGAACCACACCAAGACATATTATCATTAAAGTGGCAAATCTTAATAATAAAAATAAAAGTAAAATATTAAAATTGGCAATGGAAAAGTAACAAGTCACATTCTAGACTAGTGGCTGACTTTACAGTAGAAACTCTGCAGGCCAGAAGGGAGTGGCAAGATATATTTAAAAAGTAATGAAAGTAACGAAAAGTACTGAAAGAGAAGGTGATGAAAGAGAAAAACCTACAACCAAGAACACTCTAACCAGCAAGGATTTCATGCAAATTTGATAATCAAAAGCTTTACAGACAAGTAAAGCTAAAACAGTTCAGCACCATTAAGCCAGCTTCACAAGAAACGTTAAAGGGACTTCTCTAAGCTAAAAAGAAAAGGCCACAACTAGAAACATGAAATTAGGAAAGGAAAAAGTTCATTGGTAAAGGCAGATACACAATAAAGGCAGTAAATCAACCACATACCAAGCCAGGAGAAAGGTTAAATGACAAAAGTAGTAAAATCACCTATACCTGTAATAAATACCTAAGGGATACACAAAACAAAATGGTGTAAAATATGATGGAAAAAACAGTAAACAGTGGAAGAGAGGAGTAAAAATATAGGGTTGTTGAAATGCATTCTGAATTAAGAGCTCAGCAAGTTAAAATAATTATATATAAGATTGCCAGGAGAATACTAGCAACCTTAGACATGCAGATGATACCACCCTAATGGCAGAAAGCAAAGAAGAACTAAAGAGCCTTTTGATGAGGGTGAAAGAGAAGAGTGAAAAAGCTGGCTTAAAATTCAACATTCAAAAAACTAAGAACATGACATCCACTCTGATCACTTCTTGGCAAATATATGGGGAAAAAAATTAAAACAGTAACAGACTTTATTTTCCTGGGCTCTGAAATCACTGTGTACGGTGACTGCAGCCACAAAATTAAATGATGCTTGCTCATTGAAAGAAAAGTTATGACAAATCTAAACAGAGTATTAAAAAGCAGAGACATTACTTTTCTGACAACGGCCTGTATAGTCAAAGCTATGGTTTTTCCAGTAGTCATATTTTAATGTGAGAGCTAGACCATAAAGAAGGCTAAGCAATAAAGAATTGATGGTTTCAAAATGTGGTGCTGGAGAAGACTCTTGAGAATCGCTTGGACAGCAAGGAGTTAAACCAGTCAAATCTACAGGAGATCAACTCAGAATATTCATTAGGAAGACTGATGCTGAAGCTGAAGCTCCAATACTTTGGCCACCTGATGCGAAGAACTGACTCACTTGAAAAGACCCTGATGCTGGGAAAGATGGAAGACAGGAGGAGAAGGGGATAACAGAGGAGGAGATGGTTGGATTGCTTCACCATCTCAATGGACATGAGTCTGAGAAAACTACAGGAGACAATGAAGGACAGGGAAGCCTGGAATGCTGCAGTTCATGGGGTCACAAACAGTTGGACACAACTTAGCAACTGAACTGAATGTGTGTGTGTGTGTAAACTTCATGATAATCACACCAAAATCTATAATAGATACACACACACACACACAAAAAGAAAGGAATCCAAGTACATCACTAAAGATAACACTAAACATGTGACTGAATATAGTCATCAAATTGCAAGGAAAGAGAGCAAAAGAATGAATAAAAACGTACCAAAAAAAAAAAAAAAAATCCCAAGATAATGAACAAAATGGCAATAGGTACATGCTATGAATAGTTACTTTAAATTTAAATAGAATAAAATTTCCAGTCAAAACATATAAACTGACTGAATGGATACAAAAGAAGACCCTTACATTTTCTTTCTACAAGAGACTCACTTCAGATCTAAGACACTTGCAGACTGAAAGTGAAGGGATGGAAAATGATATTCCAGCAAATGGAAATCAATTGAAAGTCAGGGTAGCGATACTTATATCAGACAAAATATACTTTAAAACAAAACCATAAAAAGAGACAAAGAAACACATTACATAATGATCAAGGAATCAATCCGAGAAGAAGATATAACAGTTATAAATATGTATGCACCCAACATAGGAGCACCACCTAAATATATAAAGCAAATACATACAGACATAAAGGAAGAAATTGATAAGAACACAGTAATAGTAGGGGACATTAACACTCCACTTACATCAATGAATAGATCAATTAGACAGAAATTCAACAAGGAAACATTGTTCTTAAATAACACATTAGATCAGACAGACTTTATATATATACATAGAACATTCCTTCTGAAGGCAGCAAAATATACATTCTTTTCAAGTACACACAAGAACATTCTCTAGTATAGATCATGTGTTATAGTAATAGGGAACAAAAGTCTCAGTATATTTAAGAAAATTGAAAATATATCAAGCATCTTTTCCAAACACAATATTATGAGAGTAGATGTCAACTGCAAGAAAAAAATGCAAAAATCACAAAAAGGAACGGGTAAACTATGTGCTACTAACCAGTGAATGGATCATTGAAGAAATCAAAGAGGAAATCAGAAAATATCTGGAGACAAAAGAAAACAAAAACCCAATGAATCAAAATCAATGAGACTCAACAAAACCAGTTCTAAGAAGGAAGTTTATAGTGATACAAGCTTACCTCAAGGAACAAGAAAAATTTCAAAAAAAAAAAAAAAAACTAACTAACCTTACACCTAAATGAATTTAAAGAAGAACAAACAAAATCCAAGGTTAGGATAAGGAAAAGAATCATAAAGATCAGAGCAGAAGTAAATGAAATAGAAATAAGTAAAAGCATTAGAAAAGACAAATAAAAATAAGAATTGGTTCTTTTTTAAATTTATTTATTTTAATTAGAGGTTAATTACTTTACAATATTGTATTGGTTTTGCCATACATCAACATGAATCTGCCACGGGTGTACACATGTACCCAATCCTGAACCCCCTCCCATCTCCCTCCCCATACCATCCCTCTGGGTCATCCCAGTGAACCAGCCCCAAGCTTCCTCTATCCTGCATCAAACCTGGACTGGCGATTCTTTTCTTATATGATATTGCCAGGAGCCAGCACGGGAGTTCCCACCCATGATAAGGTCATGCAGGAGAGCCCTGACAGGCAAGGCGAGTCAGGGCTCGAGGACCCCCCTGAATCTGCCTGGGCGTCTACCCCCAAACCAGAATCTGTCTGTTTTACTATTTAATGACTTTCACCAACTCTTCTGACATTAACGGGGGGCTATCCCCAACCACCTTTCTCTGAAGAAAATCAACGTAGAGCTCTAGTTAATTAGCCTCCTGGGCATAATAGGAGTGTTTCAACCCAAACCCCTCAGATGGCTTTCTAACTTGCCTGACAGGTTTACCGGACTCCTACAGTTACGCATACGATTGTTTACAGCCTCCCAACCTTGAGAGGCACGGGAAGCTTAAGATATTCAAATAGTATAGAGCCTCTTGGAGAGTTAGAAATTGTTAGAATAGAACTAGTAGAAGATTTCATTGTTGAGCCAATGCTTGCTGCCAAGTTTCCACATCCCCTGCATTGTGTCCTTGGGAGTATATTAATTAATATAGTTGATATATAGAAAAAAATTAGTAGTGCCTTGGTGCTAACAACTTTAGACCCTTAAGGTAATAAATTCTTAGCCTTGTTGTAAACCCACTGCACCTCTGCCCTATAGGAATGCAACTTTATCTAACACCTTCAGAGGATGGCACCAAACTTTAAAATAATTACTCTTAAAGAAAATAAGTCTTATGGTTGACAAACCTTTGTCAGAGTCATAAAATGTTAACAGGCCTTCTAGCCAGAAGATGATGTAAATCACCTAAACCATTTGTATACGATAAGTTTGCAGAAAAGAAAGCCTGGTCTCGATAAGGATCAAAGACTGCTGACTTTGCATGATTTTACACCCCCTATTATCCTCTATGCACAACTTAAGGTATATAAGCTCCCTTTGAAAATAAAGCTATGCGCCTTGCTCAAAGCTTGGTCTCCCCGTGTTGTTCTTTCTTGCTTCCTTTTCTCTCCTTTTCTTCTCTGTTCTTTCTTCAGGGTGATTGATCAGAGCATAGGGGCTCTCTGAGACCACCTACTTGCCTGGGCTTCTAAGATCCACTCAAGAAGGTGCCTAAGGTGGGGCACCTTCCACTACTCGAGAGGGCGCCTGTGTCATCCGTGGTCAGAGCAAACCTGATGTCACAGGTTTTATTGGCTTTCTGCATAAACCAGTTAGTTCACCTCTGTCTTTTTCCTTTTATCTATCCTTTAATCACCAATGCCATCCTCCCAAGGGAATCCTTGGATCCAACCGGGGCTGGACCCAAGTATGATATTATACATGTTTCAATGCCATTCTCCCAAGTCATCCCCCCTCCCTCTCCCACAGAGTCCAAAAGACTGTTCTATACATCTGTGTCTCTTTTGCTGTCTCGTATACAGGGTTATCGTTACCATCATTCTAAATTCCATATATATGCGTTAGTATACTTTATTGGTGTTTTTCTTTCTGGCATACTTCTTTGAAAAGACAAAATTGATAACATTTTAGCCAAACTCACCAAAAAAAAAAAAGTGAAAGTGAAGTCACTCAGTAATGTCCGACTCTTTGCGACCCCATGGACTGTAGCCTACCAGGCTCCTCTGTTCATGAGATTTTCCAGGCAAGAGTACTGGCGTGGGTTGCCATTTCCTACTCCAGGAGATCTTCCCGACCCAGGGATTGAACCCAGGAATCGAACCCAGGTCTCCCGCATTGTAGGCAAATGCTTTACTGTCTGAGCCACCAGGTAAAAACAAAAAAAGAGGTCCTAAATCAACACCAGGAATGAAAAAAAAGGAGTTATAGTTCACAATACAGAAATATGAAGGATCATGAGAGATCACTATTAAAAACAAAAACAACTATACACAAATACAATGAAAAAGCCAGAAGGAACAGACACATTTCTAAAAATGTAGAATTACCCAAGGCTGAACCAGGAAGAAACAGAAAATATGAACAGGTAAGTTACCAGTAATGAAATTGAATCAGTAATTAAAAATCCCCAACAGAAGTCAAGGACCTGTTGGCTTTGCAGATAAATTCTACCAAAGTTAATACCTCTTCTTCTCAAATTATTCAAAAAAATTGAAGAAGGAACATGTCCAAACTTATTCTTAAAGCACAGAAACACTCTGGTAGTCAAAACAAAGGTATAATTAAGAAAAAAATTACATGCAAGTATGGTTTTAACTCTGCAGATCAATCTATGTGACACACAACACTAACAAATTGAAAAACAAAAGTCTCTATGCTCATCCCTCTAGATATAGAAAAACTTCTTGAAAAAATTCAACATCCATTTATGATAAACATTCTTAACCATTTGGGTACAAGGAACACACCACAACATTATACAGACCATATAAAATAATCCCACAATTAACATTACACTCAATAGTGAAAAGCTCAAAGTATTTCCTCTAAGATTAGGAAAAAGAAAAGGATGCCCACTCACACCACTTTTATTCAATATACTGTTAGAATTCCTAGCCATAGCAGTGAGATAAAAGAAAGAAAGAAAATGAATACAAACTGAAAATTAACAAGTAAAATTGCTTGCAAATGACATGCTCCTACACACAGAAAATCCTAAAGAAACTACTAGAACTCATAAATGAATTCAATAAACTTGCAGAATACAAACTTAATGAAAATAAATCTCCTGAAATTCTATATACTAACAATGAATTATCAGAAAGTAAAATTAAGGAAACAGTCCCATTTACCATCACAAAAAGGAACAAAATACCTAGGAAGAAATCTAAGGAGGTAAGAGACCTGTACTTGAAAATCTATAAGACACTGATGAATAAAATCAAACATGACATAAAAAAATGGAAAGGTATATCAGGTTTTGGAGTGGAAGAATTAACATTGTTAAAATGACTGTACTATACAAAGCAATCTACAGATTCAAAGCAATCCTTATCAAAATACTGATGGTATTTTCCACAGAATTAGAACAAGTAATTTTTAAAATTGTATGGAAACAAAAAGGACCCCAAATAGCCAGACCTATATTGAGAAAGAAGAACAGAGCTGGAGATATCACACTCACTAACTTCAGACTACTATAAAGCTATAATAATCAAATTAGTATGGTACAGGCCCCAAAACGGACATATAGCTCAATGGAATAGGAAAGAGAGTTCAGAAGTAAGCCTACACACTTATGGTATATCTAGTCTATTACAAAGGAGACAAGATTATATAATGGGGAAAAGACAGTCTCTTCAATAAGTGGTGCTGAAAAAACTAGGCAGCTACAGATAAAAGAATGAAACCAGAACATTTTCTCACATGATATATAAAAATAAATTTTAAATGCATTAAACACTTAAATGTACGATCTGAAATCATAAAAAATCTAGGAAAAAACATAGATGGTACACTCTTTAACATATGTGTTAACAATATTTTTTGAATTTGTCACCTCAGCCAAGGAAAACAAAAACAAACAAATAGCGCTATGAGCTTGCAAACTTAGTCTCTTCAGTCTAGTCCTACTCTGTGCAACCCTATGGACTGTAGCGTGCCAGGCTCCTCTATACATGGGATTCTCCAGGTAAGAATACTGCAGTGGGTTGCTGTGTCCTCTTCTAGGGGATCTTACCAATCCAGGGATTGAACCTGTGTTTCTTACATCTCCTGCATTGGCAAGCAGATTCTTTACCCTTAGCACTACCTGGGAAGCCCTATATCAAACTTAAGAGCTTTTGAACAGGGAAGAAAATCATTAAGAAAACAAAAAGACAATCTACTGAATGGTAATAGACATTTTCTAGAGAAGGCAATGGAAACCCACTCCAGTCCTGTTGCCTGGAAAATCCCATGGACGGAGGAGCCTGGTAGGCTGCAGTCCATGGAGTCGGTAAGAGTCGGACACGACTGAGCAATTTCCCTTTCACTTTTCACTTTTCATGCACTGGGGAAGGAAATAGCAACCCACTCCAGTGTTCTTGCCTGGAGAATCCCAGGGACAGGGGAGTCTGGTGGGCTGCCGTCTATGGGGTCGCACAGTTGGACATGACTGAAGCAACTTAGCAGCAGCAGCAATAGACATTTTCAAATGATATGTCTGCTATGTCCAATATATATAAAAAGCTCATGCAACTCTATATCTAAAACAAACGGAGAGAGTAATATGGAAACTTTCATTACCATGTGTAAAATAAATAGTCAATGGAAATTTTCTGTATGACTCAGGGAACTCAAACAGGGGCTGTCTAGCAACCTAGAGGGATGGGATGGGGAGGGAGATGGGATGAAGGTTCAAGAGTGAGGAGACATGTATATATACCTTTGGCTGATTCATGTTGATATTTAGCAGGAAACAACAAAATTCTGTAAAGCAATTATCCTTCAATTTAAAAAAAATGAATAAAATCAGAAAAACAAACAAACAAGAAAAAGCAAAAAATAAAAAAGGCAGAAAATCTGAATAGACATTTTTCCAGAGAAGACATATAGATGACTAACAAGCATGTGAAAAGATGCTCAATATAGCTAATCATCAAAGAAATGAAAACCAAAACCACAATGAGATATTACCTCACATTTGTCAGAATAGCCATTATCAAAAAGAATACAACACATATTGGCAGGGATGTAGAAAAAAGGGAATTCTTGTACACTGTGGGTAGGAATGCAAATTGATACAGCCACTATGGGGATAGTATGGAGGTTTTTTAAAAACCTAAAAATAGATCCATCAGTTCCAATCCTACATATATATCCAAAGAAAACAAAAACAGTAATTCAAAAAGATTTATCAGTTCAGTTCAGTTCAGTGGCTCAGTCGTGTCCGACTCTTTGCGACCCCATGAATCGCAGCACGCCAGGCCTCCTTGTCCATCACCAACTCCCGGAGTTCACCCAGACTCACGTCCATCGAGTCAGTGACACCATCCAGCCATCTCATCCTCTGTCGTCCCTGTCTCCTCCTGCCCCCAATCCCTCCCAGCATCAGAGTCTTTTCCAATGAGTCAACTCTTCTCATGAGGTGGCCAAAGTACTGGAGTTTCAGCTTTAGCATCATTCCTTCCAAAGAACACCCAGGACAGATCTCCTTTAGAATGGACTGATTGTATCTCTTTGCAGTCCAAGGGGCTCTCAAGAGTCTTCTCCAACACCAGAGTTCAAAAGCATCAATTCTTCAGTGCTCAGCTTTCTTCACAGTCCAACGCTTACATTCATACATGGCTACTCCATTTCTTCTGAGGGATTCCGGCCCGTAGTAGTAGATATAATGGTCATCTGAGTTAAATTCACCCATTCAAGTCCATTTTAGTTCACTGATTCCTAGAATGCCAACATTCACTCTTGCCATCTCTTGTTTGACCACTTCCAATTTGCCTTGATTCATGGACTTGACATTCCAGGTTCCTATGCAATATTGCTTTTTACAGCATTGGACCTTGCTTCTATCACCAATCACATCCACAGCTGGATACTCTTTTTGCTTTGATTCCATCCCTTCATTCTTTCTGGAGTTATTTCTCCACTGATCTCCAGTAGCATATTGGGCACCTATTGATCTGGGGAGTTCCTCTTTCAGTATCCTATCATTTTGCCTTTTCATACTGTTCATGGGATTCTCAAGGCAAGAATACTGAAGTCATTTGCCATTCCCTCTCCAGTGGACCACATTCTGTCAGACCTCTCCACCATGACCTGCCCATCTTGGGTGGCCCCTCTGGCATGGCTTAGTTTCATTGAGTTAGACAAGGCTGTGGTCCTAGTGTGATTAGACTGACTAGTTTTCTGTGAGTATGGTTTCAGTGTGTCTGCCCTCTGATGCCCTCTTGCAACACCTACAATCTTACTTGGGTTTCTCTTACCTTGGGCGTGGGATATCTCTTCACAGCTGCTCCAGCAAAGCGCAGCCACTGCTCCTTACCTTGGACGAGGGGTAACTCCTCACCGCCGCCCCTTCTGACCTTGAATGTGGAATATGCACCCCTGTATTCATAGCGGCACTATTTACAATACATGGATGCAATCTAAGTGCCCATCAAATGATGGATAGAGAGCATGAGATATCTCTATCTCTATCTATCTATCTATTTATATATGTGTGTGTGTATATATATATATATAACACACACAAAATGTATATTACTCAGCCATAAAAAGAATAAAATTTTGGCATTTGCAACTACATGGACACACCTAGCTGGTATTATCTTAGTGAAATAAGTCAGAAAAAGACACATACTGTATGTTATCAGTTATATGTGGAATCTGAAAAATAAAACAAATGAATGAATATTTAAAAAAATATAGAAAACAAGTGGTTATCATGAGGAAAGAGAAGGAGGACAAGGTAAGATGTACAAACTACTTTGTAAAAAATAAATAAGCTACAAGGATACATTGTACATCAATATTATGAGATATTACATGTCATAATAACTTTAAAATATAATCTATTGAAATGTTAATAACTATGTTTTACACCTGAAACTAATATAATATTGTAATCAAGTATACTCAATTAAAAAGTTATCACTTTTTAAGGATCATGTTTTTGAAACTGTATCTAATAAGTTGTTTCTACACCCTAGGTCACCTACAATTTCTCCTATGTTATCCTCTAGGAAGTTTATACTTTTGCATTTCATGTTTAGTTTTTTATTCATTTTTAGTTATTTTTTGTGCATGGTTTAAAATCTGTGTCTCAATTAGTTAATTAACCTACTTTTTGTCTTCATTTCTTCCTTTCACTGTGGATGTTCAGTGGTTCCATCACAGTTTACTGAAAAGACTACACTTTTTCCATTAAATTGCCCTTGTTCCTTTGTCAAAGATCAGCTGACTATATTTCTAGGCTCTCTATATTATTCCATTGATCCATTTGTCTATTCTTTCAGCCACTTCAAGCATTTTCATTACTGTACCATTATGATAAGACTTGAAGTTGATTACTATCAACCTCTTAGTATTAGTATTCTACTTTTATCTTCTTCAATATTATTAGTATTCTACCTTTTTCTTTTTCAATATTGTGTTGGTTATTCTAGGTTGTTTGCTTTCCGTATAAACTTTGGGATCATTTTGTTAAAATACACACACACACGTACACACACATGTACACACACAAAATCTGGCTGGGATTTTGCATTATATCTATAAATCAAGGTGGGAAGATCAGATATCTTGATAACATGGAGTCTTCTATCCATGAAGATGAAATATCATTTATTTAGAATCATCTTTGATTTCTTTCATCAAAGTTTTGTAATTTTCCTTAAATAGACTATGTACATATTATGTTAGATTTATAACTAAGGATTTCATTTGGGGAGGTCAAACATAAATAGTATTATTATTTTTTTTTAATTTCTAATTCAAATTGCTCACTGTTGGCATATAAGGAAGCAATTTACTTTTATATATTAATCTTGTATCATTCATATTTGCTAGAGTCATTTACTAGTTCAATGAAATTGAGTCATTTCTTTGTGATTTTCTACATAGACATCAATGTCATCTTTGAACAATGAGTTTTTTAATTATAATAAAATATATGTAACATAAATTAATAAATTTAATAACTTTTAAGTATATAATTCAGTAGTGTTAACTATATTCATATTGTTGTACAATCACTCTCCAGAACTTTTCATCTTGCAAAACTGAAACTCTATAATCGTTAAACTGCAATTCCTAATTCCCCTGCCTCCAAACCCTGGCAACAACCTTTATACTTTCTATTTCTATGAATTTGACTACTCTAGGTAATTCATATAAGTGGAATCATATAGTATTTGTCTTTTTGTGGTTGGCTTAGTTCACTTAGCATAATGTCCTTAAAGATTTGTCCATAATATAAAACGTGTCAGAATTTTTAGTTTTAAGGGTGAATAATAGTGTGTCATATGTATATATCACTTTCTGTTTATCTAGTTATCTTTCAGTGAACATCAACATAGTTGTACAGATATCTCTTCAGGATCTTTGTATAAACACCAAGGATTTCAACAGGTATTAGAGTCTAAAATTTCCACTGGTGTCTTTTGTTTTTGTCTCCCCTTGTTACCTGGGGGTTTCTCTAGAGATTTCTAATATTGTCCGAGATGCACAGGTTTTTTTCAGTTGTATTCCTCTGTTATTATATAGGATCTCTACTGGTGTGCTGGTGAAGTGTGGAGGAGGTGAAGTATTCTATAGTCCAATGATTAGGTCTCAGTCTTTTAATGAATCTTTGTCCCTGGCCTGTGACTTTCACAAGTGCATCTCACTTTTGTTTGCCTTTGCCCCCTGAGAAGTGACAGGAAGACTAGAAGATTCTGGAGTTGGGTATTTTCCTCCCCACCATTGTTAAGGCCCTGGTAAAACTCAAGTAGGTTAGGTTTCTATTAGGTTTCTGTGACCTAAGTTTCTATTGAGGGTGAGCATTATTAACAAGAACTGTACATCCAGGGCATATCTTAAAAAGGCTGTATTTCCCTCTCTCAGCCGGAGGCACAAAGGAACTAATTTTTTATGATGTTCAAAGAATCATGAAAAGTGTGGGGGCTCACTTAAGACTGAACTCTCCTGCAGTTTTTAACTTTCAAAGTAGTCCATATTGAGCCTCCAGCAATTTGTCAGTTACAGATTATGTTTTAGTATGCTGGCACATGTTCCCATGGAGTTTTCTGTTTCTGGGCTTCTACTCTGATAAATTGTGATTCTCTTTTTTCCACCTGCTTCTTCAATTTTTAGGGATATGTTTGCCCTGTGACCTCAGTTTTCTGATGGACCTAAGATGAGTTGCTGATTTTCAGTGTGTTAAGCTTTTTTCTTGTTGTGTGAATGAGAGAACTGACATTCAAACTCTGTACATGCTGGACTAGAAACCAGAAGTCTAAGACAATAATATTATAAAACATAAATATTACCATATCAGCCCTATGCTTAAAAGGCATAAATAGCTCCTTATTTCTTTTAGGATATAAACCTAATCTTAGATATTTCCCAAAGACCTTGGATTTTCTTATTCCTGAATTTAAAGAGAAGACAGGTCAGTGAATATCTTCTTGTTTTATCATACTCATGATTACCTACTTCAATGGAATGCAATTCCCCTCTGAACATAAACAAGGGTGAATGAATATTCAAGGAAGCATTATTCTTTACAGCATATCAACTATATTGTTTTTCTACTAATAATACATTTTCCACTAATAATGTTTTTCAACTAAAGCTATTAAATCTCACCAAAAAAAAAAAAAGGATTTGATTTTTAAAAAGCAAAACTGGGGATATGGCAAAAATCAATATATTGAGATCAGTCATTACTCTATGCTATGCTATGCTATGCTAAGTCACTTCAGTCATGCCCGACTCTGTGTGACCCCATAGACGGCAGCCCACCAGGCTCCCCCGTCCCTGGGATTCTCCAGGCAAGAACACTGGAGTGGGTTGCCATTTCCTTCTCCAATGCATGAAAGTGAAAAGAGAAAGTGAAGTTGCTCAGTCGTGTCCGACTCTTAGCGACCCCATGGACTGCAGCCTTCCAGGCTCCTCCGTCCATGGGATTTTCCAGGCAAGAGTACTGGAGTGCGGTGCCATTGCCTTCTCCGGTCATTACTCAGCAAACCAATTTATTTTAAAGGTAAGAAATTAGACATAAAGAATATGAATATTAATTGTGTTAAAATGCAGTTAATTGCAATATTAGTACACTCATCCTTAAGTTATGAGAGTGACACAATATTGAAGAAAACTGAAATAACCATTCTTTAAAACTTAAGTAAAATAAAAACCTCCTAATCTTTTTCCTTCTGTATCAGTTTACTGGAGCAAAGAATTGTCCATTGAAAGAATTTAGGAATAGGTATAGAAATTAGAAGGTGATACCTACTTAATGTCACATAATTTTTTCATCCTTAATGATAGATTTAAGCTTTTCATACATTAGAGATGAATCATATGTCAAATACCAAATATGGAATAGCCAAATTTAGAAAAATAATCTCTCCTCACACCCAAATGACAAGTAAGGCTCTATTATTATTTTTTAGCAATTACTGTGGATATCAGTCCATAACTTACCAGACTTAATACACTTGTTTTAAAGAAAAATAAATAAAGAGAAATCAGTAAGGTCATATGAATTATTTTTCTATGATTTCTGATTTACATTTACTTTGAATACAAAGGTCATTTATTTTAAGAACAATTTTGAGTTTATTTATTTAAAAATGTATTTGTCAATAAGATGTGCCGGGGACCTGCCCCGGCTGATCCAGGGTATTCGAAGCGGGGACGGCGTCGGCGACCTATTTATTTAAATATTTTATCAAAGATATAAAGAGTAATAGGATGAGGATAGCTCAGTAGGAAAATTCAGTGGAGAAAAGAGGCTGAGTAGCTTGGTTTACGCGGGAGACCAATAAAACTTCAAGACAAGAAGTTTGCACCACTTACGTAGGCCGCAGGCGTCCTTCCATTCTCCCGAAGGAGAGGAGACACTGAGGCCTCCCCGGTCAGATCTTAGAAGCCCAGGCATAATTAGTAAGCATGGTGGGTTCCACGCTCCAGATGGAGACTCAACCAGAGTGAGAGAGAGCGACATGGGGAGACCAGTATTTCGAGAAACTGATCCCAATTCTTTATTTTCCAGAGTCTGTTTTTATACACTAAGATGTTATACAAAAGTCACGTGGGGACAGCAGTCCTGACTTTTATTAAAGTCAGGTGCTTCACACAAATGTATACAGAGGTCTTAGGGGTGTTACATCATCTTCTGGCCAGGGGGGCCTGCTGACAATTTATGACCCTCTCCTTGTGACAGCGGTCAGTCAATCAGGACACTTATTTCTCCAGGGCTGATTATTCTCAAAACAGACGCCACCCAAGTAAAGTTACATTCCTACAGGGTGAGGGTGTAGTGGGTTTTAGTTAAGGAAAGAATTTACTTAGCCTAAGGTCTAATGTGATTAATATCAAAGGTTAATACTTATTTCTTCTATATATTCATTAATGTGTGTAAGGGCAGGGGATGTGGAGACTTAGCAACAAACATTGGCTCAACAAATGAAAAACCCTTCACCAATACAATTTCTAATCAGCCCATTATACTTATACTAATAGTTTTCTAACTTTTCTAAGGAACCTGTTTTTAGAAGGTTTAAAGCATCTCGTGCCTCTCACGGTTGGGAGGCTGTGAGCAATCACATGTGGCCTGACGAGCCTGTCAGGCAGGCTAGAGAACCTTCAGAGGAGTTTGTAGGTTAAAACACTCTTGTCACACCCAAGAGTTTTTATTGACTGGAGCTCTAGGTTAACTCCTTCTCCGAAAGAGGTGGTGGGGGACAGCCCCCCGTAAAGTCAGAGGTGTAGGTAAAAGCACAAAGTAGTAAAGTAGGCAGGCTCTGGTTATGGGGGTAGATGCTCGGGGATTTCCAGGGGGACTCCTGAGGCTCGATCCCGCCTTTGCGTATGTCGAGCCTCCTTCCTCATGACCTTTGCCATGGGCGGAGTACCTCACTCTGGCCCCCAACAAAGATGACTTGAATTACTAAATCCTAAGTTTCCTCAATTCCAACCAGTCCATTCTAAAGGAGAGCAGCCCTGGTGTTCTTTGTAAGGAATGACGCTAAAGCTGAAACTCCAATACTTTGGCCACCTCATGCAAACAGTTGGCTCATTGGAAAAGATTCTGATGCTGGGAGTGATTGAGGGCAGGAGGAGAAGGGAACGACAGAGAATGAGATGGCTGGATGGCATCACTGACTCGATGGACATGAATTTGGGTGAACTCCGGGAGTTGGTGATGGACAGGGAGGCCTGGCATGCTGCAGTTCATGGGGTCACAAAGAGTCTGACACGACTGAGTGACTGAACTGACTGAAGTTTCCTCAATACTTTTTTTTTTTTTTGTATAGTATCACCAGTGTAAATTACTTTGCAACAAAATTTCCATATTCTGAGTAAAATGGAATTAAGGGACATCTCCAATGTTACTGAGGCAACAGAAAGCTAAAACACCAAAATAAAATACGTAAATTAAGACAAGAATAAGTATTTTTAAAAGCATTCTAAAGCTCGTGTTTTGTTCAAAGGGAAATAAGACTCTTGGTGGAAAATTTGTTAAGCAGCAGAGTAAAATTTTCAGGGAAACTCAAGTGTGTACAATTTGTCAACTAGCATGGTGAAAACTGAAATTAGCAAATAAACCCCAGTGCTTAAAATACAGGAAAAGGGGGACAAAAAGAACATAGAAAAAGCAGGACAAATGCAAAGCAAAAGTGAGATGATAGTAGAAGTCCCATATAAAGGCAATCATAGACCTAAACTCACTAAAAGAGATGACTAGAAGTTCTTGAAAATTCTCAGTTGTGAACTTCACTAGTGGTTAACAACCCACCTTGCAATGCAGGGGACACTGGTTCAATCTGTCATCCAATAAATATCCACATACCACAGGGCCACTAAGCCTGTGCACCACAACTACTGAAACCTGTGCTCTAGAGCCCATGAGGCAAACTACTGAGCCCACCACATACTGTGCTGCTTTTACTGAAGCCCATGTGCCTAGAGCCTGTTCTCTGTAACAAGAGAGAAAACACCACAATGAGAAGCCTGGAGATGCCAGCAAAGAATAGGCCCCACTCGCCACATATAGAGAAAGACCACATGCAGCAACAAAGACTCACCACAGCCAATAAATAAATACATCTTAAAAAAAAAAAAAAAACCTCTCAGTTGTATTTAAAATGTAAGGGCATAATAAATGGGAAAGTAGAAGGATAAAAGAAGCTATGCTTTGGTCAATACTAACCACAATAAGCTGAGGTAATTTAATAGTATCAATCAATGAAGGAAGACAAGGTATTTGCAAAGATAGGACAGATTACTACAGCAAAAATAAAAAGGGGGGAAGGAAGCGTAAAAAGCATCAAGAAGTTACACTTGTAAACTTATATGCCCCTACAGGAGAGGAAAAATAATTTTCCCTATACCCTGATAGGTTCCTGGCTATTAAGCATATGTATAATACATATATATATATATATATATATATATATATATATATATATATATATATATATCTTCTTGAGTTTACTGCCTTCAGGTCCACAAGCCTAAGTGGCATATCTTAGGGTGGCACATCCTGCTACCCATCACACTCAATAGCAATACCTCATGTTAAATGAAGTGAGAGAGTTGATGCAGCTCTCTTTAAGAACTGGAAAAAAATAGATTTGAAAAACAAAATAAGCTTGATTTATTGCACTTACATAAAACATTGCAACAAACAGAAAATATGCATTTGAACATTAATTAAAACTGACCACCATAAAGCAAGTCTTGTTTTAAAACTCATATTTCACTCTAAGCATTTTTTTAGAATTCTATAAATCTTGTAGAGATAACAATAAGAACTAGACATGGTAAAAATTTCTAGCACATTAGACAATATTCTCTTATTGTCTAAAAGACAAATTTCCCAAGGTAGCTGAGATCCTTACTTAAAGTAAATATTAAAAGGTGAAACTTCTGTACCACTTTGATTTCAAACCCAATTGCAAAGTTATAAAATATAGGAAACAACTATTTTTTGTTCTGCATGAGGCCTGTATCCTCTGTAATCTATTGGCTTATCAATGTGGCACCCTGATTCAGCATTTAATAACATTGAGTTATCAGATATTTCTCACTATTGCAATCATACAAGATCAAAAACTAAAATCAATCACCAAAATGTCAGTTATTAAGAGGCCAGTACATTTTTTTGACAACTCATCTACAAATTACCAAACCACTTCAGGGTTCAGAAGTGACATTTGGTATGTACTGGTAAATAACATTAGGTTTAACCAACTTTTATTCTACTTAAGTTTCCATATTTTCAAAAATAATAAATCACATTAATTTTTAGCAGTATGTTATACTCTAATAAATTATATATGGTACATATGTTTTCCATGGTAATTATTAGAAATATAGACTTTGCCATTTATAAACAGCTAAATTAACACATTTACATTTAAAAATGATTCTCTTGCTTTTTTTTCCTTTGAGGATCAGTGAAATCTCTCCCTCTTATCCAAGGTTACTGAGAATTTTATTTTTTTTAATTAAGGGAAATGCTTTTTACAATGTTGTGTTGATTACTGCCATATAAAAACACAAATCAGACATAATTATATTATATACATATGTGTATATATGTGTGCGTGTGTATATGTGTGTGTGTGTGTGTGTGTATATATATATATATATATATACATCCCTCCACCTTGAGCAGGTTCCCTCCACCCATCTGACCCCTCTAGGTCATCTCAGACTGCCAGGCTGGGTTCTGTGTGTTATATGGCAACTTCTCATCAGCTATTTAACTCAACAGTAGCGTATATATCGGAGAAGGCAATGGCACCCCACTCCAGTACTCTTGCCTGGAAAATCCCATGGACAGAGGAGCCTGGTGGGCTGCAGTCCATGGGGTCGCTAAGAGTTGGACATGACTGAGTGACTTCACTTTCACTTTTCACTTTCATGCATTGGAGAAGGAAATGGCAACCCACTCCAGCGTTCTTGCCTGGAGAATCCCAGGGACGGGGGGAGCCTGGTGGGCTGCCGTCTATGGGGTCGCACAGAGTCGGACACGACTGAAGAGACTTAGCAGCAGCAGCAGCAGTGTATATATATTGGAGAAGGCAGTGGCAACCCACTCCAGTACTCTTGCCTGGCAAATCCCATGGACAGAGGAGCCTGGTAGGCTGCAGTCCATGGGATCGCTAGGAGTTGGACACGACCGAGCGACTTCACTTTCACTTTTCATTTCCATGCATTGGAGAAGGAAATGGCAACCCACTCCAGTGTTCTTGCCTGGAGAATCCCAGGGACGGGGGAGCCTGGTAGGCTGCCATCTATGGGGTTGCACAGAGTCAGACATGACTGAAGTGACTTAGCAGCAGCAACAGCAGTGTATATACATTAATTCCATTTTCTCCATTTGTCCCACTCTCTCCTTACACCACTGTGTCCACAAGTTCATTCTCTCTGAGTCTCCATTCTTTCCCTGCAAATAAGCTCATAAATACCATTTTTCTAGATTCCATATAAATGCTTTAATATATGATAATTGTTTTTATCTTTCTGATGTAGTTCACTCTGTATAACAGACTCTAGGTTCATCCAACTCACTAGAACACACTCAAATTCTTTCTTTTTTATGGATGAGTAATATTACATTGTAAATATGGACAACATTATATTTATCCAATCATCTGTCAATGGAAATCTAAGTTGCTTCCATGTCCTAGCCATTATAAACAGTGCTGCTATGAACATTGGGGTACATACGTCTTTTTCAATTATGGTTTTCTCAAGGTAAATGCCCAGTAGTGGGCTTGTTGGGTCATATGGGCATTTTATTACTAGTTTCCTAAGGAATCTCCATAATACTCTCCATAGTGGTAATATCAATTTACATTCCCACCAACAGTGCACGAGCATTCCGTTTTCTCCACATCTTCTCTAGCACTTATTGCATATAGAATTTTTAAGAATGTCCATTTTGACTGGTGTGGGGTGATACCTCATTGTAGTCCTGATTTGCATTACACTAATAATTAGTGACACTGTGCATCTTTTCATCTGTTTACTGGCCATCTGTATATCTTCTTTGGGGAAATATCTGTTTAGGACTTCTGTCCATTTTTTTTTGGACTATTTGTTTTTCTGATATCAAACTGTATGAACTGTTGAGAAACTTTTATATATATTTTGGAGATTACTCCTTTGTCAGTCGTCTAGTTTGCAATTATTTTCTCCCATTTTGAGAGTTATCTTTTAATATTGTTTATTGTTTCCTTTGCTATGCAAAAGATTTTAAGTTTAATTAGGTCCCATTTGTTCATTTTTCTTTTTAAATCCATTACTCTAGGAGGCAGGTCAAAGAGGATATTGCTGTGATTTATGTCAAAGAATGTATTGCCTATCTTTTCCTCTAAGAGTTGTATAGTTTCTGTCCTTATATTTAAGTTTTTAGCCCATTTTGAGTTTATTTTTATGTATGGAGACATTATGTTACCAACAAATGTCCATATCATCAAGGCTATGGTTTTTCCAGTAGTCATGTATGGATGTGAGAGTTGGACTATAAAGAAAACTGAGTGCAGAAGATTTGATGCTTTGAATTGTGGTGTTGGAGAAGACTCTTGAGAGTCCCTTGGACTGCAAGGAGATCCAACCAGTCCATCCTAAAGATTAGTCCTGAGTGTTCATTGGAAGGACTGACGTTGAAGCTGAAACTCCAATACTTTGGCCACCTGATGTGAAGAGCTGACTCATTTGAAAAGACCCTGATGCTGGGAAAGATTGAAGGCAGGAGGAGAAGGTGATGACAGAGGATGAAATAGTTGGATGTCATTATTAACTTAATGGAGATGAGTTTGAGTAGACTCTGGGAGTTGGTGATGGACAGGGAAGCCTGGAGTGCTATGGTCCATGGGGTTGTTCAGAGTTGGACACGACTGAGTGACTGAACTGAACTGAACTGTCTGGTGTTAGGGATTGTCCTAGTTTCATTCTTTTGCATGCAGTTGTCCAGTTTTCACAGCACCATTTATTGAAGAAGTTATCTTTTCTCCATTGTATATTCTTACTTCCTTTGACAGATAAGATGCCCATAGGTGTGTGGGTTTATCTCTGGGCTTTCTTTCTTGTTCCATTAGTCTATATTTCTGTTTTTGTGCCAGTACCATACTGTCTTGATGACCGTAGATTTGTAGTATACTCTGAAGTCAGGAAGATTGATTCCTCCATCCCCATTCTTCTTTCTCAAGATTTCTTTGGCTATTTGGGGTCTTTTGTGTTTCCACACAAATTGTGAAATTTTTTGACTCTAACTCTGTGAAAAATACCAATGGTAGTTTGATAAGGATTGCATTGAATCTGTAGATTGCTTTGGGTAGTATAGTCATTTACACAATATTGATTCTTCTAATCCAAGAAGATGGTGTATCTCTCCATCTGTTTGTATCATTTTATATTTCTTTCATCAGTGTCTTATAGGTCTCTGCATACAGATCTTTAGATCTTTCTAGGTAAGTTTATTCCTAGGTACTTTTTTCTTTTTGTTGCAATGGTGAATGGGATTGTATCCTTAATTTCTCTTTCTGCTTGTTAGTATAGGAATGCAAAGGATTTCTGTGTATTCATTTTATATCCTGTAACATTACTATATTTGTTGATTAGCTCTATTAATTTTCTGGTGGCATCTTTAGAGTTTTCTATGTAAAGAATCATGTCATCTACAAACAGTGAGAAGTATATTTCTTCTTTTCCAATCTGGATTCCTTTTTATTTCTTTATCTTCTCTGATTGCTGTGGATAGCACTTCCAAAATTATGCTGAATAATAGTGGTGAGAGTGGGCACCATTTTCTTGTTCCTGGTCTTAGAGGAAATGACTTTAATTTTTCTCTGTTGAGAATGATGTTCGCTGTAGGCGTGTCATATACAGCTTTTATTACGTTGAGGTATATTTTTCTATGCATACTTTCTAGAGACTATCATAAATGGGTATTGAATTTTATAAAGATCTTTCTCTGCATTTATTGAGGTGATCATATGGTTTTTATCTTTCACTTTGTTAATATGGTCTATCACAGTGATTTATTTGTGAATATTGAATCATTGCATCCTTGGCATGAAGCCCACTTGATCTTGATGTAGGATCCTTTTTATGTGTTGTTAAATTCTGTGTGCTAGAATTCTGTTGAGGATTTTTGCATCAATGTTCATAAGTGATTTTGGCGTATAATTTCTTTTAGTGATATCTTTGTCTGGTTTTGGTGTCAGGCTGATGGTGGCATAGTAGTTTGAATTTGGGAGTTTTCCTTCCTTTGCAATTTTCTGGAAGACTTTGAGCAGGATAAGTGGTAGCTCTTTTTTAACCTCTTGGTAGAATTCCTCTGTGAAGCCACCTGGCTCAGGGCTTTTGTTCGTTGGAAGATTTTCAATTACCATTTCAAATTTCGTGCTTGTGATTGGTCTGTTCATATTTTCTAGTTCTTACTTGTTCAGTCTTGGAAAGTTATACCTTTCCAAAACTTTGTCCATTTCTTCCAGGTCGTCCACTTTATAATATAGTTCTTCATAGTAGTCTTTTATGATCCTATCCATTTCTACATTGCTTATTGAAACTTCTCCTTTTCGATTTCTAATCACAGAAATTTGGGTCTTCTCCTTTTTTCGTTCTTGATGTGTGTGGCTAATGGTTTGTCAATTTTTTTTTCTATTCTCAAATAACCAGTTTTTAGTTTTATTGGGCTTCAGTTGGTAAAGAATCCACCTGCAATGCAGAAGACCCTGGTTTGATTCATGCATTGGGAAGATCTGCTGGAGAAGGGATAGACTACCCACTCCAGCATTCTCAGGCTTCCCTTGTGCCTCAGCTAGTAAAAAATCTGCCTGCAATGCAGGAGACTTGGATTTGATCCCTGGGTTGGGAAGATCCCATTGACTTTGTCTCCTTTATGTATTTTTCATTGATTTCTGTTCTGATATTTATAATGTTTATCCTTATACGAACTTTGGAGTTTTTCTGTTCTTTTTTTTCTAGTTCCTTTAGGTGTGAGATTAGGTTGTTTATATGATGTTTCTATTGTTTCTTGAGATAGGCTTGTGTTGCTATAAGCTATCTTCTTACCCCTGCTTTTATTGCATCCCATAGGTTTTGAGTTGTCATGTTTTCATTATCATTTGTTTCTGGGTATTTTTTTATGTCTTCAGTGACCTCTTGGTTATTCAGAGGCATGTCGTTTAGCCTCCAGTGTTTGTGTTTTTACAGTTATTTTTTTTTCCTGTAGTTGATATTTAATCTTATAGTGTTATGGTCAGAAAAGATGCTTAAAATGATTTTAATTTTTTTTTTAATTTACCAAGGCTTGAATTGTGACACAGGATATGATTTATCCTGGAGAATGTTCTGTATGCATTTGAAAATCAACTGAAATCCACTGTTTTTCAGTGAAATGCCCTGTAGATATCAATTAGGTCCAACTGGTCAAAGGTATCACTTAAAGCTTGTGTTTTCCTATTAATTTTCTGGCTGGATGATCTTTCCTTTGGTGCATTGTTGTTATTATTCAGTTGCTCAGTCATGTCCAACTCTTTGTGATGCCATGGACTGCAACATGCGAGGCTTCCTTGTCATTCACTCTCTCTCTATCTCATGAGTTCACTCATACTTACGTCCATTGAGTTGATGATGACACCCAACTATCTCATCCTTTGTTTCCCTCTTCTCATGCCCTCAATCTTTCCCAGCATCAGGTTCTTTTCCAATGTTGGCTCTTCCTATCAGGTGGCCAAAGTATTGGAGCTTCAGCATCAATCTTTCCATGAAATATTCAGGGTTGATTTCCTTTAGGATTGACTGATTCGATCTCCTTGCTGTCCAAGGGACTCTCAAGAGTCTTCTCCAGCACCACAGTCCAAAAGCATCGATTCTTCAGTTCTCAGCCTTCTCTATGGTCAAAATCTCAAATTCATACATGACTACTGGAAAAAACAATAGAGTTGACTAGATGGACCTTTGTCTCAAAGTGACATCTCTGATTTTTAATATGCTGTCTAGGTTTGTCATAGCTTTCCTTCCAAGGAACAAGCATCTTTTAATTTGATGGCTGCAGTCACTGTCCATGGCGGATTTGAAGCCCAAGAAAATAAAGTCTATCACTGTTTCCATTGTTCCCCCATCTATTTTCGATGAAGTCATGGCACCAGATGCCATGATCTTTGTTTATTTAATGTTGAGTTTTAGGAGTGTCTTCACTCTCCTCTTTCACCTTCATCAACAAGCTCTTTAGTTCCTCTTAACTTTCTCCCATTAGGGTGGTATTATCTGTATATCTGAGGTTATGGATATTTTTCCCAGCAATCTTGATTCCAGCTTCCATTCTTGTGAGTGGAGTGTTAAAGTCTCCCACTATTATTGTGTTAATGTCAATTTCCCATTTAATAGTTTTCAGCATTTGCCTTACGTACTGAGATGCTCCTATTTGGGGTGCATATACATTTATAATTGTTTTTATCTTCTTGTATTGATCCCTTGATCATTATGTAATATCCTTCCTTGTCTCTTGTAATGGTCTTTAAAGTATATTTTATCTGATATGATTATTGCTACTTCTGCTTTCTTTTGATTTCCTTTCACATGGGATATCATTTCCAGCATCTGATTTTCCGTATGTGCGTATCCCTAAATCTGAAGTGCATCTCTTGTATATAGCATATATATGGGCCTTTTTTTTTTTTGGTATTCATTCAGCCTCAGCCAATCTGTGTTTTTTGATTGGAACGTTTAATCTATTTACATTTAAGGTAATTGTTGATAAGTATTATCATATTGCCATTTAATTTATTGTTTCGAGTTTGTTTTTATAGGTCTTTTATTTCTCTTGTGTTTCCGGTCTAGAGAAGTTCCCTCAGCCCTTGTTTTAAAGCTGATTTGATGGTGTTGAATTCTCTTAACTTTTGCTTGTGTATAAAGCTTTTGATTTCTCCCTGGAATCTGAATGAGATCCTTGCTGAATAAGATAATCTTGGTTGTAGGTTTATCCCTACTTGGTTGTAGGTTTTAAGTATTAATATATCCTGCCACTCCCTTCTGGCCTGCAGACTTTCTGTTGAAATATCAGCTTTGAACCTCATGAAGATACCCCTTTATGTTACTTGTTGCTTTTCACTTGCTGCTTTTAATATTTTTTATTTGTATTTAATTTTCTTTAATTTTATTAATATGTGTCTTGGTGTGATTCTGTTTGTGATTTCATTTATCCTGTATGGGACTCTCTGGGCTTCCTAGACTTGGATGGCTATTTCCTTTCCCATGTTAGGGAAGTTTTTGACTAAATCTCAAGTATTTTCCATTACCCTTTCTTTTTCTCTTCTTATTCTGGGACCCCTACGATTTGAATGTTGGTGCACTTAATGTCCCAGAGGTCTCTGAGACTGTCCTCATTTATTTTCATTCATTTTTTCTTTATTCTGCTGTGCTTCAGTTATTTCCACCATTTCTATCTTCCAGTTCACTTACCCATTCTTCTGCCTCAGTCATTCTGCTATCAGTTCCCTCTAGTGTATTTTAAATCTCAGTTGTGTTGTTAATTGCAAATTGTGTATTCTTTATTTCTTCAGGGTCCTTGTTAAACATTTGTTGTATCTTCTCAATCTGTGCCTCCAGCTTATTCATCCATTTTATTTCAATTTTATTTTATTTCCAAGATTTTGAATCATCTTTATCTTTCTTTATTATCATTACTCTGAATTGTTTTTCTGGTAGACTGCCTATTTCTTCTTCATTTCTTTGCTCTTGTAGTTTTTTTTTTTTTTTTTAAATCATGTTCCTTCATCTACATCATGTTTCTATGTCTTTTCATTTTGTTTAATTTACTGTTTTTTGGGTCTCCTTTTGACATGCTGGAAGGTTATAGTTCCTCTTATTTGTTGAATCTGTCCCCTATAGTTGGGGTTGGACCAGTGCCTTTTTAAGGTTTCCTGTTTGGGGGGACTTGTGCTTGTGTCTTGGTTGATGGAGCTGGATCTTGTTAATCTGGAGGGTACTGCCAAGTCCAGTAGTGTGATTTGGGGTGTCTATGGACTTGGTATTGGTTGGGGCAGCCTGTCTACTAATGGGCAGGGTTGTGTTCCTATTTTGCTGAAGGTTTGGCATGAGGCATCCAGCAGTGAATCTTGCTTGACTTTGGGTGCTATCTGGCCTTAGTGTTGAGATGGAAGCTTTTGGGACAACCCTCACTGATTAATGTTCCATGAGGTCGGGAGCTCTCTGTGGTCCAAAGTCCTGGATGAAGTTCTCCCACCTCGGAGGTTCAGGCCCGATCTCTGACTACAACACCAAAACTTCACAGGCCATGCAGCACAGACTACAAAAGCCCAAGACAAATGTTGATAGCAACACTCAACAGAAACTCACATATTTAAAAAAATAAAAGGAGAGAGAAAAAGAGAAAGAAAGGGAAAAAAAAAACAGAAATCTAAAAAAGAAAAGAGCTATCAAGCCAATAAACAAACCCATAAGTGAAAATGAATACTAAAAATGAGTAAAACTACAATATCAAGAAGGTGGGGAAAATGCAATATAACTAAAAAGTACTGTAAAATTAATAAAAAATAAAAAAGAATTGATTTAAAAGTAAAATAATTTAAGAAAGGAAAATAATTTAAAATAAATTTAAAACATAGGAATCATAAAGAAAGAACAACATTAGAAGAATACAATAAATAGGAAAACAAAAATGAAAAAAAAATATATATATAGAGAGAGTAATATTAAGAAGAACGTCCTCTTGATTCCTCCATTTTCCTCTCCACAAAGTGAGCACCAGCCAATCTGCCAAATCAGGAAGTCCGGCACCATTTCTTGGAAGATTTCTGAACCTGTTGTGGGTGCAGGGGGGTCAGCTCAGACTCACGTCTGACCTTGCCCTAGCTTAGACTTCTCCCCTAGTCCATAATTTCCCTTAGAGGTCACAGTCTCAGGTTAATTGTGGAGATTTAATCTACTGCACCTGTGGCTGCAGGAGTATATTCCCTTCCTCTTCTTTGCTGACACAGTTCCTGGTGTTCCACTTTGTTTTGGGGCCCACATCTGATGTAGGACATCCTCCAGTGTCTGCTCACTGCCTAGACATCAAGCGGCAAAAGTGGTGGCTTATTAGGGTACACTTGCTCAATAGGGTCAAGGAGGGAGGGTTTTGGAATCCACAAATGGGGTGTGTGGGGAGTGCCTCCTGTGGCCAAGGCCTGCAGAAAACTGTTGCAGTCTGAGGTGGGGATCATACACTCTCTCAGGGGATTTGCTCCAGGTCTTGTGTCCCTTGGCAGAGCCAAGATGCATATGTTCCCAGGGTACAGGTTGTTAGTAACCTGTATCTGCTCATGGCTTGATGGCAGCTGATACCTCTGGGGTTGGGACCTCACTTCTGTTCAGTTCAGTTGCTCAATCATGTCCGACTTGTTGTGACCCCATGGACTGCAGCAAGCCAGGCTTCCCTGTCCATCACCAACACCCGGAGCCTGCTCAAACTCATGTCCATTGAGTTGGTGATGCCATCAAACCATCTCATCCTTCGTCATTTCCTTCTCTTCCTGTCTTCAATTTTTCCCAGCATCATGGTCTTTTCCAATGAGTCAGTTCTTCGTATCAGGTAACCAAAGTATTGTACCTTCAGCTTCAGCATCAGTCCTTCCAATGAATATTCAGGACTGACTTCCTTTAGGATCGATGAGTATGATCTCCTTGCAGTCCAAGGGACTCTCAAGAGTCTTCTCCAACATCACAGTTCAAAGGCATCAATTCTTCGGCATTCACCTTTCTTTATGGTCCAACTCTCACATCCATACATGATTATTGGGAAAACCACAGCATTGAATAGATGGACCTTTGTTGGCAAAGTAATGTCTCTGCTGTTTAATATGCTGTCTAGGTTTGTCATAGCTTTTCTTCCAAGGAGCAAATGTTTTTTAATTTCATGGCTGAAGTCAGCAACTGCAGATATTTTGGAGCCCAAGAAAATAAAGTCTGACACTGTTTCCATTATTTTCCATGACATGATGGGACTGGATACCATAATCTTCATTTTTTGAATGTTGAGTTTTAAGCCAGCTTTTTCACTCTCCTCTTTCACTTTCATCAAAAGGCTCCTCAGTTCCTCTTTGCTTTCTGCCATATGGATGGTTTCATTTGCATATCTGAGGTTATTGATATTTCTCCTGGGAATCTTGATTCCAGCCTGTGCTTCATCCAGCCCAGCATTTCTCATAATGTACTCTGCATGTAAGTTTAATAAGCAGGGTGATGATATACAGCCCTGATGTACTTCTTTCCCAATTTGGAACCAGTTTGTTGTTCCATGTCCATTTCTAACTGTTGCTTCTTGACCTGCATATGGATTTCTCAGGAGGCAGGTAAAGTGGTCTGGTATTCCCATCTTTTTAAGAATTTTCCACAGTTTGTTGTAATCCACATAGTCAAACGCTTTGACATAGTCAATAAAGCAGAACTAGGTGTATGTGTGTGTGTGTGTGTGTGTGTTTCTGGAATTCTCTTGCTTTTTCTGTGATCCAACGGATGCTAGGAAGTCAGTGTTGGTGTTTTGTCCCCTGCCTTAGTTACTTGCCCTGGCTTTGGCAGTGGCCAGTCAGTTTGCATTCTTCGGTCTGGAAGCCTAAACTTCAGGCACATCTAACCTTGCCTCTGGCACTTTTGACGGCTTTGGCAGTGACTTTGGCCAGGAGGCCTTGGAGGCCTCTTTGGGCAAACAATTTTGGCCAGCCAAATCTAACTCTGGATAGGGCAGTTCGCAGACATTACTCGTCCCATCTATGGCAGCCACAAAGTCAGGTTCCTGCATTCTGCAAGCATGGGTAGTTAGAGGGTCCCTGGGGCAATGATCTCTTGAATTTCTGGGAGGCCTAGCAAAGGTTACTGAGAATTTTTTAGCCAATAGTTTAAAGTCAGTATTGCTATTTCAATATACAATTTGCCATATAACTTGAAGACAAATAAACTGTCAAGTAAGATTTTTTGTAGGGGCACCATAGGTAATTATATTACCCATATTACCTTTTCCTGAATATAAGTTATTAAATGTCATAATATCTTAAGTGTGGTTTATATAGGAAAATTATAGTTTTGAGTAATATTATTTTAGCTATATGCCTTATTTGTAAGAGATTATTTGCAACACTGTTTTTATATTTGAGTTTGTGTTGGTTTAAAGTACTACTTCTTGCTGCTTTTAGAAATGTGTTAATCTGAAATAATATCTGAAAACTTTGACCCACTTTTCTATCTCTAATTTTATCATAACAGTTGCTATATTGATCAATTATCTGATTCTCTTACTCCTCGATTATTTTTTGTTTTTCTTCTTGAAGGTAAAATAAAACTGACTCATAGTTTGATAATCACTTGAAATCTACATAATTCCCATTTGTTAAACAAATCTTTCAAGCTGCAGGCAAAACTACTCTTCAACTTTGATCATTTTTAAATAATTTTTCATAGTTGTTACAAAGATATGCTAATAAAGGAGATGGGATGGGTAATGCATTAATATATCTAAAACAAACCAGGTCAAGTGATAGAACATAGAAAGTCTGTCTACATAGAATTTTCATTTTCCACACTAAGATAAATATTATTTATTAATAATAACTTAATGAAATTAAAAACTGACAATGATTGCTGATCACTGAGAACACTGATAAATTCAGACATTCCACTAAACCTTGAATCTATGACTATGATTTTTGTCCTAATTTTTGCTTACTTTATCACTGCATACCAAGTAAATAAATAAATAAGTTTTGAATGAGCTGAATCATGTACAAAATCTCCATGCATGACAGAATTTAGTTTCCTAATCATAAAAAGTTAAATTTTTAAATCATCTTTTTTTAAGTATACACTTTAGAAAAATCAGGAAATAATCTTTTAAAACTACACTAGTTAAAGATCTTAAACTTTGGCTCTTTTATAGATAATTTTTCATTAGCTTGTGGGTTTTAACATAATCAAACTCTTAATCACTAAACTGGATGAAGAGGGAAAAGACAACTGAAAAGTATTTTTAGTCACTGAAATGTTTATGCTCAGGACATTAAATTTCATAAGTGTTCTGAATTTAGGGTAATCTGTTAGTGTATGAATTGATTCTATTCAATAACACTTTGATTTGGCCACAGTTTAATTTTTTAGTTGTTTTGTTTTACATAAATACTGGTTCACTTGATGCTTTTTGAAAGATAGTAAAATATTTTGTCAAGAAAAGAGTTGAATTTAGAAAATTATTATAGTTCTACTTTTGTGTTCATATTGATTTTCTAAACTCTTTTAAGATGTGAAAGGGAAGATCTATTCATCTCAACTTTACTTGTACAAAAAAGAAGATGGATAGAGTAGAAATAACTTATGAATATGAGAGAAATGAATCAGCTTAAGATACAAAATCAGCTAAACCTAAATTTTTAATAAAGGTGGTGTATTTTTGTTATAACTAACCTTCCCTTTTTGTATAGAGTTTGCCTCTTTTAACCTGTAGAAATATAAGGAGAAAAGCTAATAAATAGTATCACCAATTAGTATCAGATTCACTTACAAATTCAAAGAAGTATAAAAAGATAATTTTCAAAAGAATAAATTTCTAATGGTGGAATTTAAGTCACAACAGTGTTTGGATAGGGACATTCATTTAGGACTGAGAAACTGCTCGTCATATCATCTTCATGTATGAATCATCTTGACTATAATCCTTGCTGCAACAAGGAGTGTCCTTTTGAATGAACGTATTCTGTAGCTTTTTTTCTCTTGACACCACTTTGTGCCATACTGAAGGGGAATGAAGTTCAAGTTGTGAAAGGTTTTTCCTCAAACTATTCAAATGGTGACATTATTTTGAAATCTCAAGAGACAAAAGCTGGCAGGGCAGAAAATCAACATTGACAAATAATCAGTGCAATTCTCTACCTGGTCTGTTACATGGGTATTTCAGATCCTATACTTTTGGTCTCCTTAAGGTATTCATGACTCAAAGAAGTTATAGCCTGCAGGAATGATGAGCTGGGTGAATTCATACACAGAAACCAGTAAATCTGGCTTTGGTTTCATGAGCAGTAGTATCGCCAGATGTTCCCAAGGTGTTGCTTAGACTGATTCCCCTTATCAATTCTAGGCTCTTCTAAGTTCAAAATATTCAGCTCCAAAGGACTCATTTTCCTGCAAATCATGGAAGTATGATTAGCTTTCCTTTAGTTCTGATTCAGATAGTAAAGTATTTTATGTTTTTTCTTAGGTATAAGTTCAGTGTGTAATAGAACACAACATGTGTGCATGCTCAGTCATGTCCAACTCTTTGCAACCCTATGGCTTATACCCCACCAGGCTCCTCTGTCCATGGAATTTTCCAGGCAAGAATACTGGAATGGGTTGCCATTTTCTCCTCCAGGGTTATCTTCCCAACCCAGGGATCAAACCCATGTCTCCTGCATTGGCAGGCAGATTCTTTACCATTGAGCCACCTAGGAAGCCCAATAAAACACATACATTCATGCAAATAAGGAAATGATTGGCAATGAACTGAGGCAGAGTATTCACTCAAAACTTCAGTTTCCTCAAATGATAATGCCTGTCTCTTTGGCACATTGTACAATTAAATGGGGTGGCATCTGTAAATAAAATGTTGACCATAGTACCTGACATACCGTAGCTACTCAATAAATAACCAGTTTCACCTCAAATGGCTCAGGTATTATTGCTTTTATATGCTGAAGTTTGTGGAAGATTTGATTTTATGAATAAGCTTTACACCTTTAACAAAGAAGCTTTAAAAATCACTTGTCTCATTGATCTCAAAAAACTTTTCAAGCTCTAAGGTTGTATAATGATTACATCCATATTCCCCCTGCAAAGTATTTTACTTGATGTTCTCTCAACAGATAATACACTATTTGTGAACGTAACCAAGAAGCAGGGGGAGTGGTTGACTATGAATAGTATGTCCATTTAAAGGACTAAGTGGTTCTTTAACACATGTAATATTTACTAGTATTTTAAAATGTATGTAGGTGCTGGGGTCCTTTAATGGACCAGGACCTGGCGGTCGGGAGTCGATGATAATAAAATGAAAGAGAGAGCCGGAGGGAGGGAAAGAGAGAGAGAGAGAAAGAAAGACAGACAGGCACGGGGACCCAAACTCTGATGGAGCAAAGGTGCTTTAATGATTTTTCTGTGAGTATATATAGGCTGTGGTATAAGAAATTTCTTTTGACAATGATAAAGATCAGAAAACCAAACATACAGCAACCGTTACCGAGGGAACAAGGGATTAATAATGGTCACAAGGTCAGGAGACAATCTATATTTCAAGAAAGGGGATCGAGACTAAGCAATTTTGTCATAAAGAGAATATTTACTAAAGGAGATTCAAGCCTGTTTCATACAATGACCTCAGTTCCTGGGAGCAGCGTGCTTCTCCACTTTAAAAGAAACAAAGGACTTGTGAGAAACAGCATGTAGGAATCCTCCTGTTAAACACTTCCCAGCAATTCCCCCTTATTTATTTATAATATTTGTAAAAAGAGTTCTGACCATTAGAATCTATTTAGTTTTCACAATATTTGCATGAAGGCAACGGTAGATGATAAATATAATTGTAAAGACCAAAATTACAGTTCCAGACCCAATGTTGTGAGTAACGCTTTGAGACCATCTGCGTGGGTCTAGCCCAGATAATTGTTCTCCTAAAGTTTTCAAATTAGTGGAAGAGGACAAATTTTTCAGAAAAGGTTTCAAAAAAGTTTTTTGTGATAATTGTACATTTAGAGAGGCATTATCATGTATGTTTTGTAAATGTAATTTGATTTGTTCCCAGTTGTAGGCACTATTGAAACGAACAGGAGTAACACAAAATTGAGTAGAATTCCAATCACATTTTAGCATCACTTAGTTTTATATATCTATTAATCGATCTCCAACCCATTTGATGGCTGTTTTTAATTCCTGTATTTCATCTTGAATATCCTCACCTATCTGAGCCTTAGTGGCCTGCAGAGTATGGGCATCTTTAGTCCAATTTTGAATAAAATTTTGTGTTTGAATTGAGGTTTGTAAAACAACACCAGTGATAGCAGCAGTGGTGCAAATAGCTATTAATCCCAAAATGCCAAAAATCAGCCATCCAAAGAATCGTTTAGATCGTCAGAGCAATTTAGTAAGTAACCAGGAAGCAATTCCAGCCATGGGACCTTCTTCCCAGGACTGCTGGAGGTTTATTTTTAACCACAGATTATGTTGAGATCAAAGAATCAAAAGGGAGTCATTTCTCAAAGAAATAGAGAAGACAAGTATATAATTTACAATTTATGCAAGTTATAGAAAGTAAAGTCCTATTGAATTGTAAATTTCCTATAGCTACAACAAAAGGAAGTGGAACATAGGCTTGTATAAAATATGATTGATTATAATGAAAGAAATAGTTTCTATGACTACCATTGGTCCCTGTGAAATGTCCAGTCCAAGTCCTAAGTTCCTCAATGCTTGCAGCAAGTTTCCAGATGTCTCATTGTTTAGGCCCAATCTGTTTATCAAGGATGATTCGAGGATGAGGGGGGGCCATTCCACCATCGAGTCACCCAAGAACTCTTCTGTCATGGTAATGTTCCATTGTAGTATTAGTAACCTTCTATGTTATTTGAGTAACATAATCACATCACATCAGATCAGACCAGATCAGTCGTTCAGTCGTGTCTGACTCTATGACCCCATGAATTGCAGCATGCCAGGCCTCCCTATCCATCACCAACCCCCAGAGTTCACTCAGACTCACATCCATCGAGTCAGTGATGCCATCCAGCCATCTCATCCTCTGTCGTCCCCTTCTCCTCCTGCCCCCAATCCCTCCCAGCATCAGAGTCTTTTCCAATGAGTCAACTCTTCGCATGAGGTGGCCAAAGTACTGGAGTTTCAGCTTAGCATCATTCCTTCCAAAGAAATCCCAGGGCTGATCTCCTTCAGAATGGACTGGTTGGATCTCCTTGCAGTCCAAGGGACTCTCAAGAGTCTTCTCCAACACCACACTTCAAAAGCATCAATTCTTTGGTGCTCAGCCTTCTTCATAGTCCAACTCTCACATCCATACATGACCACAGGAAAAACCATAGCCTTGACTAGACGAACCTTTGTTGGCAAAGTAATGTCTCTGCTTTTGAATATGATATCTAGGTTGGTCATAACCTTCCTGCCAAGGAGTAAGTGTCTTTTAATTTCATGGCTGCAGTCACCATCTGTAGTGATTTTGGAGCCCAGAAAAATAAAGTCTGACACTGTTTCCACTGTTTCCCCATCTATTTCCCATGAAGTGATGGGACCGGTGCCATGATCTTCGTTTTCTGAATGTTGAGCTTTAAGCCAACTTTTTCACTCTCCACTTTCACCTTCGTCAAGAGGCTTTTTAGTTCCTCTTCACGTTCTGCCATAAGGGTGGTGTCATCTGCATATCTGACGTTATTGATATTTCTCCCTGCAATCTTGATTCCAGCTTGTGTTTCTTCCAGTCCAGGGTTTCTCATGATGTACTCTGCATATAATTTAATTAAACAGGGTGACAATATATCCCCTTTCCTATTTGGAACCAGTCTGTTGTTCCATGTCCAGTTCTAACTGTTGCTTCCTGACCTGCATACAAATTTCTCAAGAGGCAGATCAGGTGGTCTGGTATTCCCATCTCTTTCAGAATCATTTGAGCAGTTAGATAACCATAATACTATGGGGTCCCCAATCAACAATTGTATGATTAGCCATAAACATTAATTTTTCTGATTTGGCCTGACACTTGTCCCAATGAACAGGAATATATTTAAAGTTCTTATTAGTAAACCCTTTGCATAGTGCTCTTTGTTCTTTGCTTAATTCTTTCCCTAAAGTTTCAGTAGAATAAATATGGTTCATGGACAAAGAAAGGGCAGTAAGTAATCCAAGCAGTGTGTGGAAGTTCCTTTTTGGAGGCAGGATGAAAGCCCATGTTTGTTGATTAACATTAATATATAATTTTGTTGGACCCATGCATAAGGGAAGGGTTTCATAGCCCAGAGAAATGTTACTTAGTCTTCCTTCTTTCTCAGGATCAGAGGGCCCCTCCAAGCTCCAAGGAGGGGACATATGTGTTGAGTCATTAGTGGATACGATTGGTCCTATATCTGTCCATTCTATAACCTACAATAAAAAAAGGGGGGTTAAGTACATAAGCCTATTAAGTGTGATCAATCAAGTCAACCTGAGTGGGGGAAGCAAAACAAGCATAGCGAAGAAAAATATTTTCAGGATTCTGAGGCATTTCCTGTTGATAAATCAGATTTTCAGCTTGATTAGTAAGGTTTTTTATCTGTCCCCAACTAGGGAGATCATAAGGTCGATGACGTCATGCTTGGTATTTCTTGGAACTTTTTTTTCCCCTTTTATTTTTATTTATTTATTTTTTAACTTTACAACATTGTATTGGTTTTGCCATACATATTTTAAGGCTGCCATGGCTTGTATTGGAATTTCTTCTTCCTGGGGTTTTTGCTGTTTCATCTATAGTTTGAATGTTGGGGTCCCCCTTAGTTTGAATTTTCTGAAGAGGAAGTCATATGAGTTCATTGGATCCATCTGGAGAATTAGAAGTATAGCCCTTTCCCTGTAAGATTAGTTTCTTAGATTTCCATTGATTAGTTAATCCATCTTGATATCAAATAGTCAAAGTAAGGGAGGTGTCCTTTAATGTTTCAAAATGTTTTTCTGCTGTAATCAAAATATCTCCTTGCAGTAAGTTTAAAAAATTTAAAACAAATAAAGCTATATTAACAATAGTTATAGAAAGAAAGAAAAGCGATAATGATGAAAACATTCTTAGGAAATATTTCAGTCCAAAAGAAAAAAAAAATTTATTGAAATCTGTTTGGGACTGGTATTTGGCTGTGGTTTTGAATTAATGGGTTTTATCTTCATTCAGTATACACATTTTTCCTGATATAAAAAGAAATGGGATCTGACTGTGTTTTAAGTGGTTTGTGTGATTTGGGGCAAAGGCTTAGGAGCAAACATTCAAATATTTTTTCCTAAGTGAAATTATTGAAAAGCTGATGCAGAACAACTTGATAAATGAAATGTTGCTCATATCCAAATATATTTGACCTTGTCCTTGGAAAAGAAATGCAGCCTGGCAGCTGTTGAATTTCTCTGTTCAGTGTGTCAAGGAAGATGATTATACTTTCAAGACAGACCTGAAAAGAAGGTGAATATTTTACACTTTTGATATGCTGAGGAACAAATAACTTATTCGACAAATAGTGTCCTTTTTATGTTGTTTTTGTTTTGTATTGTGAAACAGGCATTGAAGTTGACGTTATTTTGTTTTAAGAATCCTACCGATTGGAAACAGAAATAAAGCTATATTAATAATATTTATAAACTTAAAGATTATATTGCATTAGAATCTAGTAAAGTATGTTCTGGACAAGGAAGATAAAATATTCCTGTGTATATCCTCTTATCTAATTTTTTATTGGCAGTTACAGTGTGTAATGTGTTTGTTTAATTATATCTTGTGTTTGTGGATTATAAGGAATGTCTGTAATCTGTTTAATAGAGAATGAAAGTAAAAATTGTTTGAATTTGTTTAGAAATATAAGTAGGGCCAGTGTCTGTTTTTATAGAATTAGGTGTTCTCATTATTACAAAGTAAGTTGATAGGTAGGTTATAACATGTCGTGTAGTTTCACGTTGGAGAGGCATGGCCCATATAAAAGAAGAATTTGTATTGATCAAAACATGTAAGAAAGAAGAGGAAGAAAGTTCAGAGTAATGAGTTAAATCCATTTGTCATAATTTTTTTTTCATTTGTCATAGACCTTTTTTATATTTTTGTATTCATTATTTTACTTGCCATTTCTTATATCTTTGTATTAAAAGTATACATCTTATTTTTCTTTAGCAATTATGAAGTGTCTTGTATATTATTATTTTATAGATTGGTGAATATATTTATTATATTATGATATATATTTATTTTTATATAAATATATATTTATATATATATTTATTAATAGTGTAAAATCTCTTTAGTTTTTCTGTAAGAAAAACTTTTTGTAAGAGGAAGTTAATGTTCAGTAATTAATGTTTTAAAATCTTATTTCATTTGGAAATGACCAGTTATTTAACAAACTTTTATTATTTAGTTTAGTACAACTCTAGAAATTTAAGTTACTCCAATTTTAAGAGATTATTTTAGATTATAATGATAGATTATTCCATTAAAAATATAATTATTTTAATAGAATTTATCTAAAAGATTTCATCTCATTTATACATATATATATATATATATAGAGAGAGAGAGAGAGAGAGAGAGAGAGGGAGGGAGAGAGAGAGAGTTTGCCTTGGAAATGAATAGAGATCATTCTGTCGTTTTTGAGATTGCATCCAAGTACTGCATTTCGGACTCTCTTGTTGACTATGATGGCTACTCCATTTCTTCTAAGGGATTCCTGCCCACAGTAGTAGATATAATGATCAACTGAGTTAAATTCACCCATTCCAGTCCATTTTAGTACGCTGATTCCTAGAATGTTGACCTTCACTCTTGCCATCTCCTGTTTGACCACTTCCAATTTGCCTTGATTCATGGACTTGACATTCCAGGTTCCTATGCAATATTGCTCTTTACAGAATCGGACCTTGCTTCTATCACCAGTCACATCCACAACTGGGTATTGTGTTTGCTTTGGCTCCATCCCTTCATTCTTTCTGGAGTTATTTCTCCATTGATCTCCAGTAGCATATTGGGCACCTACTGACCCAGGGAGTTCCGCTTTCACTATCCTATCATTTTGCTTTTTCATACTGTTCATGGGGTTCTCAAGGCAAGAAAACTGAAGTGGTTTGTCATTCCCTTCTCCAGTGGAACACATTCTGTCAGACCTCTCCACCATGACCCTCCTGTCTTGGGTGGCCCCACACGGCATGGCTTAAACATCAATAACCTCAGATATGCAGATGACACCACCCTTATGCCAAAAAGTGAAGAGGAACTAAAAAGCCTCTTGATGAAAGTGAAAGAGGAGGATGAAAAAGTTGGCTTAAAGCTGAACATTCAGAAAACTAAGATCATGGCATCTGGTCCCATCACTTCAAATCAATGGGGAAACAGTGGCTGACTTTATTTTTTGGGGCTTCAAAATCACTGCAGATGGGACTGCAGCCATGAAATTAAAAGATGCTTACTCCTTGGAAGGAAAGTTATGACCAACCTAGATAATATACTGAAAAGCAGAGATATCACTTTGCCAACAAAGGTCCATGTAGTCAAGGCTATGGTTTTTCTAGTGGTCATGTATGGATATGAGTTGGACTGTGAAAAAAGCTGAGCACCAAAACATTGATGCTTTTGAACTGTGGTATTGGGGAAGACTCTTTAGAGTCCCTTGGACTGCAAGGAGATCCAACCAGTCCATCCTAAAGGAGATCAGTCCTGGGTGTTCATTGGAAGGACTGATGCTGACACTGAAACTCCAGTACTTTGGCCACCTCATGTTAAGAGTTGACTCATTGGAAAAGACCCTGATGCTGGGAGGGACTGAGGGCAGGAGGAGAAGGGGACAACAAAGGATGAGATGGCTGGATGGCATCACCGACTCAATGGACATGAGTTTGAGTGAACTCCGGGAGTTGGTGATGGACAGGGAGGCCTGGTGTGCTGTGATTCATGGGGTCACAAAGAGTCAGACACGACTGAGTGACTGAACTGAACTGATAAAGTGTTACCTTTTTGTTGACAAATTTAGTTTACCTTAGTGAATTCGTTCAGTCATGTCCGACTCTTTGCGACCCCATGGACAGTAGCCTGCACCAAGGTCCTCCGTCCATGGGATTTTCAAGGCAAGAGTTCTGGAGTGGGTTGCCATTTCCTTCTCCAGGGAATCTTCCCAACCCAGGGATAGAACCCAGGTCTCTCGCATTGTAGACAGACAATTTACCATCTGTGCCACCAGGGAAGTCCAATAGTTTACCTTAAACCTAGGCATAATAAACATATTACATAATGTTGATGATTTAAGACATGTCTTAATTATATTAGCAAACAATTATACTTAAATCATATATTAAATTATATTTATATTTAGATAAACATTATATTTAATATTGAATATTTTTCAGTTCACTTGAACCTAAATTTAAATAGAGCTCATTAACTTCATATTGTCCAAAAACAAAGACATACATTGAGACATACATAGATAGGCATAGTTTTCCGCTTGAAATATATTTTCCGTTTTAAATTATCTTTTTTTTTTTTTTCACCAATTTTTTTTTTATGGTTGGAGTGCTAGATAGAGTGGGCTGTGTATCCCAAGGACATGATAAAAGTTAACTTTAGGTTTTTTCTTAGGCCTGTTTTTGCTTCGCATGCAGAATTAGAGTTCCAAAAAAGTATTTTAACAAGTTAACCTTTTCCTAACTGCATGTATAAGAAGAACTGGTTTTGCAATTTCAAAAAAGATTTTATTTTAATCAGTTTTCTCTGGAGTCTAAAGAATATCATGGCCATTCAGTGTCAAAAATATAATTTCTCCTTTTTGTAGGTACAGTATATTTTTAATGATATATGCATGAAGGAATTGCTGTCACATTGGATGTAAAGCCTTGTCTACAAAATTTTTGATAAATAGTAGGACTGTTAAGCATACTTTGAGGTAACATAGTTAACTGAAATCTTTTATGAGGCCTGATATGATTAGGATAAGGGAGAGAACACGTGAATCTCTCCCAGTCTAAAGGATGTAAAGGTATATTAAAAAAGCAATCTTGTAAATCAGTAATAATAATGTGCCAATTTTGAGGAATAGTAATAGGTGATGGGATCTCTTGTTATAATGTATCCATAGGTTTCATAGATGCATTAACTTTTCTAAGATCTGTTAAGAGATACCATTTGTTAGAATTATTTTTTTTTTATAAAAAAATAGGAGAGTTCTAAGGAGAGTAAGATTCCTGGATATGTTTTAATTCTAATTGTGTGTCTATAAGTTCTTTAGTAGTCTCTAATTTATCTTTTGTAAGGGGCCATTGCTCTGTCCAAATAGGCTCATCATTCTTCCAAGTTATTTTAATAATTGCTTTGTTTGTTAAATGAACAGTGGCCCTTAGGAAAAATGTGGAGTGTATATGTGAGTTTGCCATAGCATAAGTCCCTTCCTATTAGATTAAGGTGTGCATCTATCATATAAGGTCTTAATGTTGCAGGCTGGCCTTTTGGTCTTTCATATGGGTTGATCTAAACATTTTGATAAATTTTTTGTACTTTGATTTGAGAAATTCCTGCAATTTGGCAAGAGACTTTTTGTATAGGCCAGGATTTGGTCTGTAAGTGTTTGGAAATAAGACTAATATTAGATTCAGCGTCGAGGAGACTAGAAAATCTTTTATTATTAATTTTGATATTTATATTTGGTCTGGCATATTCAGATACCCATGTTGTCCATAAGGATTTTTTTTTTAATCTGTACTGCTGAATCCACCTGCCCGTACATTATTAGAGGAGCTAACAGAAATGCTAAGGCAAAAGTAGTAATTGAGCAATTTTGTCCCCCTTTTTGAATTGCCATAGAATCTGAAATCACATCATAATTTGAATCTCTCCTTTATAGTTTGAATCAATTATTCCAGGGTGAACAGTAATTCCTTTAGAAGCCAAACTAGATCGGCCAAATAAAAGACTGAAGGTTTGTGGGGCAGGGATCTGGTAGGTACCCTAGAAGGGACTGCTTAAGGGTAAAGGAAAAAATCATCTAGGGCTGGTATGTTAATGGTAGCATTGCCAAATGTTGAGGGCTTGAGGGAAAAGATAGACTTTGCCCCTGGTTTTTGTTGTAGGGGACCTGGGGGGTGGGGGGGGGGTTCCCTGTTTGGAGCTCCCTGGAATAGGTTTTCCATCAATATCAAATTTAAATTTACAATCGTTGGCCCAATGCATTCCTCTACTGTAGGTGGTTTTTTATTAGCCTTCTTAGGGCAGTCCCCTTTTAAATGGTTTTTATCTCCACATGAAAAGCATCCTTCATTTCCCTTTTTAAAGGCAGTAGCCATTGTTTTAGCTAGCATTTGCATCTTTTGAGTTTCTGATCCTAGATTGTGACAAGCCTTCAAATAATCAATAATAGTTCCAGTCTCATGAATTGCAGTGATAGTTCTTTGACATTCCTGATTTGCATTCTCATAAGCAAGTAATTTCTCTAGATGTTTCTTGGTTTCTTCTCCGATTACAGTATGGGAAATAACAGTTTCTAATCTAGCAAAAAAAAAAAAAAAAAATTAGCATAACTTTCATTAGAGTTCAAAAAAGGAGAGACTTTTGGAGTTGCACCTGTTGGCAGAGGAGGAGCATTTGGAGCAGCCAGGGTAGGGCCAGTAAGAAAATTTTGAAATATTTTATGTTATTCTAATTGGGCCTTTTGTAAAGTTTTATCATCTAATTCATATTCATGCAGTAAGTGTTCTGTCTGTTGTTGAGTATCGTGAGGGCTAGAAATCAACTGGAATATTTTTTCCTTGTTTGGTGGCTCATTCAACATTTTCTTTGACCTGGTGCCAAGTTTCTAAATCAAAACTGCACTTATCAGGGAACCAAGGATTACATTTAACCATTGTTTGAAAGCAAGGCTCTATTCATTGGTGCTAAACCAAAAGTCCCTGAGCTTTAAAAAAATGGTGAAGTTAAGAGAGAAATGATGGGGCTTTCCAGCCGTATCATCCATGTCTTAGTACTTACCGACCTCAATAGGTCCTGAGTCCCTCCATCCGAAGTGCCATTAATACCAGGGTCCCTGTTTTGGGGTGCCACTTGTTGGGGTCCTTTAATGGACTGGGACCTGGTGGTCTGGAGTCAAAGATAAGAAAGTGAAAGAGAGAGCCGGAGGGAGGGGGAGAGAGAGTGAGAGAGAAAGAAAGAAAGACATGGGGACCCAAACTTTGATGGAGCAAAGGCCCTTTAATGATTTTTCTGTGAGTATATATAGGCTGTGGTACAAGAAATTTCTTTCGACAATGATAAAGATCAGAAAACCAAATGTACAGCAACCATTACCAAGGGAACAAGGGATTAATAATGGTCAAAGGTCAGGAGACAATCCATATATCAAGAAAGGGGATCGAGACTAAGCAGTTTTGTCATAAAGAGAATGTTTACTAAAGGAGATTCAAGCCTGTCTCACACAATGACCTCAGTTCCTGGGAGCAGCATGCTTCTCTGCTTGAAAAGAAACAAAGGACTTGTGAGAAACAGCATGTAGGAATCCTCCCGTTAAACACTCCCCAACCTGTAGGCAAACATTTTTGTAGTAAATATATATATATATATATTTACTACAAAAAATATATATATAATATATATATATATTAACTTTAATATATATTAGAATGAATGAAAGTGAAAGCCTTAGTCTCTCAGTCATGTCCAACTCTTTGTAGTCCTATGGCTGTATCGCACCAGTTTCCTCTGTCTGTGAAATTCTCCAGGCAAGAATACAGGATTGGGTAGCCATTTCTTTCTCCAAGGGATCTTCCTGACCCAGGAATCAAACCTGGGTCTCCCACACTGCAGGCAGATTATTTACCATCTGAGCCATTAAAGAAGTCCCTGATATTATAAAGAATATAATTAGCCAAAATACATAGCTTTAAAATTGAGTCATTTTTTTTTAATGGATACATAGGGAAGGAAATAGAAAATGTGAGGAAGATAATACACAACCAGTAATTGGGAAATACTATTTTTGTCCATGTATTCTGTCCTTACGTTAGGATTTCTTAAAAATTAAAAAGGATAAAATTTATATCCTATTAAGAATATAAATTTGCAAAAAAAAAAAAGAATATAAATTTGTCTATACATGGTACAAAAAAGATCTTCACGACCCAGATAATCACGATGGTATGATCACTCACCTAGAGCCAGAAATCCTGCAATGTGAATTCAAGTGGGCCTTAGAAAGCATCACTATGAACAAAGCTAGTGGAGGTGATGGAATCCCAGTTGAGTTATTTCAAATCCTGAAAGATGATGCTGTGAAAGTGCTGCACTCAACATGTCAGCAACTTTGGAAAACTCAGCAGTGGCCACAGGACTGGAAAAGGTCAGTTTTCATTCCAATCCCAAAGAAAGGCAATGCCAAAGAATGCTCAAACTACTGTACAATTGCACTCATCTCACACGCTAGTAAAGTAATGCTCAAAATTCTCCAAGCCAGGCTTCAGCAATACATGAACCGTGAACTTCCAGATGTTCAGGCTGGCTTTAAAAAAGTCAGAGGAACCAGAGATCAAATTGCCAACATCTGCTGGATCATCAAAAAAGCAAGAGAGTTCAAGAAAAACATCTATTTCTGCTTTAGTGACTATGCCAAAGACTTTGACTGTGTGGGTCACAGTAAACTGTAGAAAATTCTTCAAGAGATGGGAATACAAGACCACCTGACCTGCCTCTTGAGAAATTTGTATGCAGGTCAGGAAGTAACAATTAGAAGTGGACATGGAACAACAGATTGGTTCCGAATAGGAAAAGGAGTACGTCAAGGCTGTATATTTTCACCCTGCTTATTTAACTTATATGCAGAGTACATCATGAGAAACGCTGGACTGGAAGAAGCACAAGCTGGAATCAAGACTGTTGGGAGAAATATCAATAATCTCAGATATGCAGATGACACCACCCTTATGGCGGAAAGTGAAGAGAAACTAAAAAGCCTCTTGACGAAGGTGAAAGTGGAGAGTGAAAAAGTTGGCTTAAAGCTCAACATTCAGAAAACGAATATCATGGCATCCGGTCCCATCACTTCATGTGAAATAGATGGGGAAACAGTGGAAACAGTGTCAGACTTTATTTTTGGGGGCTCCAAAACCATTGCAGATGGTGACCGTAGCCATGAAATTAAATACGCTTACTCCTTGGAAGAAAAGTTATGACCAACCTAGGTAGCATATTCAAAAGCAGAGACATTACTTTGCCAAAAAGGTTCGTCTAGTCAAGGCTATGGTTTTTCCAGTGGTCATGTATGGATGTGAGAGTTGGACTGTGAAGAAAGCTGAGTGCCAAAGAATTGATGCTTTTGAAGTGTGGTGTTGGAGAAGACTCTTGAGAGTCCCTTGGACTGCAAGGAGATCCAACCAGTCCATTCTGAAGGAGATCAGCCCTGGGATTTCTTTGGAAGGAATGATGCTGAAGCTGAAACTCCAGTACTTTGGCCACCTCATGCGAAGAGTTGACTCATTGGAAAAGACTCTGATGCTGGGAGAGATTGGGGGCAGGAGGAAGAGGGGATGACAGAGGATGAGATGGGTGGATGGCATCACATACTCAATGGACGTGAGTCTGAGTGAACTCTGGGAGTAGGTGATGGACAGGGAAGCCTGGCGTGCTGTGATTCATGGGGTCGCAAAGAGTCAGACATGACTGAGTGACTGAAGTGAACACAAATAAAACCGTCTACCTTTTAAATGTATCTTTGTCTACATAGGGACTCATGACTGCACAACCAGATTACTTCATTCTTACTACACCATTAACAAATTTCATTTGTGGCAAATCCATTCCATATTATCAGCTCTAATCTTTTGTAAATCAAAAGTAAGATCCCAACCTCTCAAAAAATATAATTTACAATTGTACTAATGTTTCTGTTTAAATTGCATATACAATTTTCTAACTAAACTCATTGAGTAAAATATTAATTAATAAAATTATAAACTGAAATTTAAAAATGTACAGTTTTTTCCTTCTAAATCTATAATATTATGAAAAGGGGAAAGTTGAATAATATAAACAAATAGGAAAATAAAAGCATTTATTTTGAGAGAAATAGAAATATAGTTACCTAATAGTTTTTTCTTCTGTCAAGCAACCTGAAAGGTTAATTATAAAATATAATCCATACAAAACTTTTGGATCATGTTATTTTGGTCCTAAAAATGTCATCAAGGCTAATCATCTTCAGAATATGAGAATGATAATAGAATAGTAACATTCATCCCCAGAAGTTATAGATCTAGATGTTAATTTCTAATCTTTTTATATTTCATTTTATTTGAACCCTGGAAGGAACTATTGATCTAGAGAGTAAAGTAATAAGTGTAAAAGTTAGTTACACAATCACTATTTTTAATGCATGACTCCTGCATTATAAACAACTGCAAACTGGAATTCTAAAATTAAGTCTGAGAAAATACTTCAAACTTCAATTTCAAATACCAGCATATAATGAATGAAGAAAATGCAAAAGTTCACTAGTAAGGAAACAATCTGTTTGTTTAACTTTCTAATTGAAAATATTTAAAAAAGAAAGTGAAAATGAATAGCTGGAAGACTTAATACACAGTATTGGTGAATTAAATCAAGATGGAAAGAGAGTGGTAGCCTGTTATAATTGTATCTGTTCAAAGGACTAAGAGATTACATGAGAAACCCTACACCCAGATCTGAAAAACAAAATCTCATCTAAGTAAAGCTGCTCATTGCAGAGGATAATAGTGGGGGCTTGGGAGCAAAAATCACAGGAAGAAAGCACTGTAACAGGCAGAATAGTGCCTTCCCTCAAATGCCCATATTCTTAATTCCTAGAACTTTTGAATATGTTCCCTCACGTGGCAAAAGTGACTTTATGGATGTAATAAAAATTCCATACGTTTAGATGGGAAAATTATACTGACTTGGCCAGATAGAGACAGTGTAGTGATATAAATGAATTCCCGGTTGTAGACAAAAAATAAATATATAATGATAGGAGAGGGTTTACAGAGAAATTCAATGTTGCCTGCTCTGAAGATAAGGGACCCAAGAACCAAGCAACATCAAGACCTTAAGAAGCTGGAAAAGCAAAACAAGGAAATAGATTTTTCCCTAGAGTCTCAAGAAAGGAAAATAGTTTTGTCAAAACCTTGATTTTAGAACAACCAAATCATGTTGAACTTGTGATCCACTGAACTATAATACAAAAGGTATTTTTTTTTAATATTTAAATCACTGGAAATTTATTTCAGCAGCAATAGAAAATCAATACTTGCTTTTATCAACTTTTACAAGGGAACTTCATATAGGTGGATGTTGTACCAATTTCTGACTTATAGACTGTGAGTTACATATTGTGTTGTGCTGTCACATATAAAGAAAGAACATAATATAAGTCATGATATATCAAAATCATTGCAAACAAATGTTTGCTATAAAAGTGTTATACATTATTGAATGATAATAGTAAGAACCAGTTTGTTTTCTGAAAGAAGACAAAAAAGAGGGTCAAAAACCTAGGATGGAGTGCCTAGGTATGAAAGAAGTATACTGTCTCAGAGCTAATCTGCAAAGTATGGGGAAGTTTGGTTTTTGTTTGCTTATTTTATTTTCTATGCTTATAGGGAACACACATTAAGTAAAGCACTTCGTGATAATTGTATATCCACTGACAAAATAGAACAGAGACTTCTATGACCATTCATGACAACAACAACAAAAAAAAACCCACAATCTTAGAAAAAAATAAATTGTAATAGTCGCTGAGGAAAGGTACAACTGCAGCCCAAGCCAAAAAAAAAAAACAAACAAATAAATAAACACAAGAGCAGTAAGCCCTGAGGAGGAGGGTAAATCTGATTTTCAGTTACCATGCTTGATAAGTGGTTTCAGTCGTGTCTGACTCTTTTGTGACTCCATGGACTGACAGGTACCTCTGTCCATGGGGTTCTCCAGGCAAGAATACTGCAATGGGTTGCTGTACTCTCCTCCAGGGGATCTTCTCAACTCAGGCATTGATCTTGAGTCTCATTATGTCTCCTGTATTAGCAAGTGGGTTCTTTACCACTCTGGGTCACCTGGGAAGCTGAACGTAACCATAATAGTTAAATATACACTTTCAACAGAAAATTATGAGACATGCAAAGAAATAGGAATGTATGATACATCTACAGGAAAAAAAAAATAGGTTGATAGAAATTTTCTGACTAACCAGACATTTCTGACTAACCCAGACATTTGACTCACTAGACAACGACTTTAAATATTTTCAAGGTTAAATAAACATGGACAAGACTGTGGACCCTGTGGGAGAGGGAGAGGGTGGGGAGATTTGGGAGACTAGCATTGAAACATGTATAATATCATGTATGAAACGAGTCGCCAGTCCAGGTTCGATGCACGGTACTGGATGCTTGGGGCTGGTGCACTGGGATGACCCAGAGGGAGCGTAGGGGAGGGAGGAGGGAGGAGGGTTCAGGATGGGGAGCGCAGGTATACCTGTGGTGGATTCATTTCGATATTTGGCAAAACTAATACAATATTGTAAAGTTTAAAAATAAAATAAAATTTTTAAAAAATAAATAAAATAAAGCTGATGGAACTAAAAAAAAAAAGAAACTAGCAAAGAAGAAAAAGATGTCTGGGGTAACACATTTGCTAATGGTTGAGGAATTAAGCCAAGATTTCAGATAATGATGTAAAATTTATTTAAATAGTTGAATTTCCTTGCTATTTCAAAAAAAATAAATAAACATGGACAAAGAGTTGAAAAAACATGGACAAGGAATTAAAAAATAATTAGGAGAATAATGATTTAATAAATTGATAGTTTAAGTAAAGAGATTATAAAAAGAAACCAAATTGAAATTCTAATGTTGAAAATTACAATAGCTAAAATGAAAAATTATCTAAAGGGTTGAAATGCAGATTTGCATAGGATGGAGAAAGCATTTAACTTTGTAAATGAACTAAACATGTCAACTGAAATTATGCAATCTGAAGGTCAGAAAGAAAAAAAAAATTAATAATCACTAGACCAAAATAAAAAAAAAAAAGAATAATCACTAGAACCTAAGGGATCTGAAAAACACTCTCAAGATTATCACTGTATGCATTATAAGAGTATAGGAGAGGAGAAAGAGAAAGATTTAAAAGAATATTTTAAGAAACAATGGCCAAAGAGTCTCAAACCAAATGAAAGGTGATATTCAAAGAACTCCAATCAGAATGAGCTTAAAGAGATCCACAGCAAGACACATTATGATCAAACTACTAAAAAACACAGAAAAAAAATGTATTTATGGCATATAGAAAACAAATAGGAAATGGCAAGAAAAAGTTCTCATTAATAATCACTCCAACTGTAAATTAATTAAACACCAATTAAAAAGCAGAAGTTGACATAAGGGATAGAAAACAGTACCAAACTGGCTGTTGTCTACAAGAGACTCACTTTAGATCCAAAGACACAAATTAGCTAAAAGTGAAAGAATGGGAAAAGATATTTTATAGAAATAATACCTAAAGACAGCTGGGCTTGACTATACAAATATCAGACAATATACTTTATGGTGGTTAATTTTATGTGTCAATTTTACTTGGCTGCAGGCTACACAAATATTTGGTCAAACATTAATTTGGGTGCTTTTATGAGAGCATATTTGTATGAGATTAATATTTATGCTGATAGACTGGATAAAGCAGGTTGCCTTCACTAATGTGGGTGGCTCTAATCCAATCAGTTGAGGGTCTGAATAAAAAGGTTAACCTTTCCCCTCAGTAAAAGAAAAAAAGAAAAAAGAAAGAAAAAAAAAATTATTCCTATCTTTGAGCTGAGATATTGGAATTTTTCCTGCCTGCCTTCAGACAGGAATTAAAACATCAGCTGTTTTGGTTGTCACACGTTTGGATTTAATTTAAAATAAAACTATCATCTTTCCTGTGTCTCTAGCTAGTCAACTTGCATACAGATCTTGAGCTTTACCCAACTCCATAATCATGTTAGCTGATCCTTTATAATAAAACTCCAGAATTAGACTAATAGAGACTTTAATTTAAAAACTGTTATAAGAGACAAAGAAAGATATCACACATTCAGTTCAGTTCAGTTCAGTCGCTCTGTCATGTCCGACTCTTTGTGACCCCATGAATCACAGCACGCCAGGCCTCCCTGTCCATCACCTACTCCCGGAGTTCACTCAGACTCACGTCCATTAAGTCACTGATACCATCCAGCCATCTGATTCTCTGTCGTCCCCTTCTCCTCCTGCCCCCAATCCGTCCCAGCATCAGAGTCTTTTCCAATGAGTCAACTCTTCACATCAGGTGGCCAAAGTACTGGAGATTCAGCTTTAGCATCATTCCTTCCAAAGAACACCCAGGACTGATCTCCGTCAGAATGGACTGGTTGGATCTCCTTGCAGTCAAAGGGACTCTCAAGAGTCTTCTCCAACACCACACTTCAAAAGCATCAATTCTTTGGCACACAGCTTTCTTCACAATCCAACTCTCATATCCATACATGACCACTGGAAAAACCATAGCCTTGACTAGACAGACCATTTTGGCAAAGTAATGTCTCTGCTTTTCAATATGCTACCTAGGTTGGTCATAACTTTTCTTCCAAGGAATAAGCGTCTTTTAATTTCATGGCTGAAGTCACCATCTGCAGTGATTTTGGAGCCAAAAAAAAAATAAAGTCTGACACTGTTTCCCCATCTATTTCTCATGAAGTGATGGGACCAGATGCCATGATCTTTGTATTCTGAATGTTGAGTTTTAAGCCAACTTTTCCAATCTCCTCTTTCACCTTCGTCAAGAGGCTTTTTAGTTCCTCTTCACTTTCTGCCATAAGGGTGGTGTCATCTGCATATCTGAGATTATTGATATTTCTCCCTGCAATCTTGATTCCAGCTTGTGCTTCTTCCAGCCCAGCGTTTCTCATGATGTACTCTGCATATAAGTTAAATAAGCAGGGTGACAATATACAGCTTTGACGTACTCCTTTTCCTATTTGGAACCAGTCTGTTGTTCCATGTCCAGTTCTAACTGTTGCTTCCTGACTTGCATACAAATTTCTCAAGAGGCAGGTCAGGTGGTCTGGTATACCAATCTCTTTCAGAATTTTCCACAGTTTATTGTGATCCACACAAAGGCTTATGGCATAGTCACTAAAGCAGAAATAGATGTTTTTCTTGAACTCTCTTGCTTTTTTGATGATCCAGCAGATGTTGGCAATACATTGCTTAAAGGGTAAAACAACAAAGAAGATGTAACAATTACAAACACATATATCTCTAATAGGAGGACTCAAAAATACATGAAAGAAAAACTGTCATAATTGGGGAGAAATAAATATGTCTATAATAATATTTGGAGAGCTCAATACCTAACTTTCAATAACTGATAGAAAGTCTAGAAATAAGATAAATAATAAAATGGAGATCTTTAAAAATACTACAAATCAGTTGGGCATAAGAAACATGTATATACAGAACAATCCACACAAAAAGTGCAGAGTATATATTTTTTCCAAAAGGACACAGTGCATTCTCCAAAAAATACAATATTTTAGGCTGCAAATGAATTTTCAATACTTTTAAAAAGATGGAAATCATGAGGATCTCCAAATACAATGACAATTAATAACAGAAGGAAAATTAGAAATTTCATAGATAATGTGGAAATTAAACAACATACTCTTAAACAAAGAATGTGCCAAATAAGAAGTCACCAGGGAATTAGAAAGTACTTTGAGACTTTTGAAAAATAAAACCAATATATTGAAATTAATAGGATGTAGTCAAAGCAGTGCTCAGAGGGAAATTTACAGCAGTAAACATCTTCAGTCAAAATAAGAAGTATCTAAAATCAATGACCTAACTATATAACATAAGGCATTAAAAAAAAAAGAAGAGAAAATTAAACCCAAGTTGGCAGAATGAACAAAGCAATATAGAATAGAGGAGAAACAGATATTTTAGATAATACAAAAATAAGAGAACCAATGAAATTAAAAATTTTTCCTTTGAAAAGACCAACAAAATTGAGAAATCTTTAGATAAGCTGACTAATCAAAAAGAAGACACAACTAAAAGACAAAGAGAATGAAGTAATTGTTACCTCCTTTAAAGAAATAAAAAGGAACAAACAATATGAGAACAAATCCGGTAGTTTAGATGAAAGGGACAAATTCCTAAGACACACATATTAAAAAGAGTAATTCTAACTCAAAAGAAACAGAGAATCTGAATAGACCTATAATGAGGACAAATATTTAATAGTTGTATAAAACTCAAAACAAAGAAAATTTCAGGACCAGATGAATTAATGTGTAAAATTTATCAAATATTTAAAGAAGACTTAACAGCAACACTTGTCAAACTTTTGTAAACAATAGACGTATTGCTGAAGCCTGGCTTGGAAAATTTTAAGCATTACTTCACTAGCATGTGAGATGAGTGCAATTGTGTGGTAGTTTGAGCATTCTTTGTCCTTTCCTTTCTTTGGGATTGGAATGAAAACTGACCTTTTCCAGTCTTGTGGCCACTGCTGAGTTTTCAAAATTTGCTGGCATAATTTGGAAATGATAATGAGTGCAGCATTTTCACAGCATCATCTTCCAGGATTTGAAATGTCTCAACTGGAATTCCATCACCTCCACTAGCTTTGTTTGTAGTGATGCTTCCTAAGGCCCACTTGCCATCACATTCCAGGACGTCTGGCTATAGGTGAGTGATCACACCATAGTGATTATCTGTGTCATGAAGATCTTTTTTGTACAGTTCTTCTGTCTATTCTTGCCTCCTCTTATTAATATCTTCTGATTCTGTTTGGTCCCTACAATTTCTGTCTTTTATTGTGCCCATCTTTGCATGAAATATTCCCTTGGTATCTAATTTTCTTGAAGATATCTCTAGTCTTTCCCATTCTATTGTTTTCCTCTCTTTCTTTGTATTGATCCCTAAAGAGGACTTTCTTATCTCTCCTTGCTATTCTTTGGAATTCTGTATTCAGATAGGTATATCTTTCCTTGTCTCCTTTGCTTTTCACTTCCCTTCTTTTCACAGCTTTTTGTAAGCCCTCCTCAGACAGCCATTTTGCTTTTTTGCATTTCTTTTTCTTGGGGATCGTCTTGATTCCCGTCTCCTGTGCAATGTCATGAACCTCCATCCATAGTTAATCAGGCACTCTGTCTATAAGATCTAGTCCCTTAAATCTATTTCTCACTTCCACTGTATAGCCATAAAGGATTTGATTTAGGTCATACCTTAACGGTCTAATGGCTTTCTCCACTTTCTTCAATTTCAGTCTGAATTTGGCAATAAGGAGTTCATGATCCGAGCCACAGTCAGCTCACAGTCTTGTTTTTGCTGACTGTATAGAGCTTCTCCATCCTTGGCTGCAAAGAATGATTTCAGTGTCGACCGTCTGGTGATGTCCATGTGTAGAGTCTTCTCTTGTGTTTTTGGAAGAGGGTGTTTGCTATGACCAGTGTGTTCTCTTGGTGGAACTTTGCCCTTTGCCCTGCTTCATTCTGTACTCCAAGGCCAAATTTGCCTGTTACTCCAGGTGTTTCTTGACTTCCTCCTTTTGCATTCCAGTCCCCTATAATGAAAAGGACATCTTTTTTGTGTGTTAGTTCTAGAAGGTCTTGTAGGTCTTCACAGAACTGTTCAACTTCAGCTTCTCCAGTGTTACTGGTGGGGGCATACAGCATTAATATAGTGAAAAAAAATGAACACCTCAATTAATTTACAAAATGTATTGCACAAATCACATATACTTTCATAATAAAAGCACTCAGAAAACTAGAAGGAAACTTCTCCGTCAATATAAATTTCATTTATGCATATCCACAGTTAACTTCATATTCAGTGATGAAAGATTGAAAGTATTTCTCCTGAGTTAAAAGACAAAACAAGGATATCTGCTTTCCAACTGCTATTCAGCATAGTATCGGAGGTTCTAGTCAGAGCAATTAGGCAAGGAAAGAAACACAAGACACCCAGATTAGAAAAGAAACTAACCTCCAAAGAAGACATACAGATGGCTAACAAACACATGAAAAGATGCTCAACATCACTCATTATCAGAGAAATGCAAATCAAAACCACTATGAGGTACCATTTCACGCCAGTCAGAATGGCTGCGATCCAAAAGTCTACAAGCAATAAATGCTGGAGAGGGTGTGGAGAAAAGGGAACTCTCTTACACTGTTGGTGGGAATGCAAACTAGTACAGCCACTGTAGAGAACAGTGTGGAGATTCCTTAAAAAACTGGAAATAGAACTGCCTTATGATCCAGCAATCCCACTGCTGGGCATACACCCTGAGGAAACCAGAAGGGAAAGAGACACGTGTACCCCAATGTTCATCGCAGCACTGTTTATAATAGCCAGGACATGGAAGCAACCTAGATGCCCATCAGCAGATGAATGGATAAGAAAGCTGTGGTACATATACACAATGGAGTATTACTCAGCCATTAAAAAGAATACATTTGAATCAGTTCTAATGAGATGGATGAAACTGGAACCTATTACACAGAGTGAAGCAAGCCAGAAAGAAAAACACCAATACAGTATACTAACGCATATATATTGAATTTAGAAAGATGGTAACAGTAACCCTGTGTACGAGACAGCAAAAGAGACACCGATGTATAGATCAGTCTTATGGACTCTGTGGGAGAGGGAGAGGGAGAGGGTGGGGAGATTTGGGAGAATAGCATTGAAACATGTATAATATCATGTATGAAACGAGCCGCCAGTCCAGGTTCGATGCACGGTACTGGATGCTTGGGGCTGGTGCACTGGGACGACCCAGTAGGAAGGTAGGGGAGGGAGGAGGGAGGAGGGTTCAGGATGGGGAACGCGGGTATACCTATGGCGGATTCATTTCGATATTTGGCAAAACTAATACAATATTGTAAAGTTTAAAAATAAAATAAAAATTTAAAAAAAGAAACTAACCTATTTGTGAAGGATGTGTACAAAATATAGAAAAACTCAAATCAACAGCAGCAAAATCCAGAGCTAATAAACAAATTCAGCAAAGTTTCAGCTTAATGTGAAGGTCTAAGAAACTGAAAAAGAAAAAAAAAAAAGAATGAAGTAAAATGAGAAGAGCCTCAGAGACTTTTGGGACAAGCATGTGACATACATAAAGCATATGATATATGGATAATGGGTAACACCAAAGCAGAGGAGATAATGAAAAAGAGGAAGAAAGAATATTTGAAGAAATAATGGCTGAAAATTTTCCAAATTTGATTAAAAAATTAATCTACAAATCCAAGAAGCTCAACAAAATTCAAGCAGGATAAAATCAAAGCAATTCACATCTATACAGATTACAGTCAAAATGTTGAAAGCCAAAGAGCAAGAGAGAATTTTTAAAGGAGCAAGAGAAAAGTGCTTCATGAGTTAATAAGGGATCCTCAATAACATTAACAGCTGTTTTTTTACCAGAAACCATGGGGGCCAGAAGAGAGTGGGCTGCAACATTTATGCCACTGAAGGGGGAAAAAAATCAATCATGTATTCTACATGCAGAAAAGAAACACTATCCTTGAAAATTAAAGCAGAAAGTTAGACATTCTCAGAAAAATAAAAACACAAAGTTTGATGCCAGGAGACCTGCTCAAAAAGAAATGCAAAAAAGGAACCCTTTGAACTCTCTTACACTAATGGTGGGAATGTAAATTGGCACAGCCACTATGGAGAACAGTATGGAGGTTCCTTAAAAAACTAAAAATAGAATTACTCTATGATCCAGCAATCTCTACTCCTGGGCATATATCCACAGAAAACCATAATTGCAAAAGATACATACACCCAATATTCATTGCAGCACTATTACAATAGCCAAGCCATGGAAGCAAACTAAATATCCATTGTCAGATGAATGGATAAAGAAGATGTGGTACATATATACAAAGGAATGTTATTCAGGCACTAAAAAGAATGAAATAAAGCCATTTGCAGCAACATGGACCTAAAGATTATCATAATAAATGAATAAGCCAGACAGAGAAAGACAAGTATATTATATTGCTTATATGCAGAATCTAAAAAAAAAAAAAAAATGATACTAATGAACTTATTTACAAAACAGAAATAGACTCACAGACTTGGTGAACAGACTTATGGTTACGAGGGAGAAAGGGTAGAAGGGATATATTTGGAGTTTGGGATTGACATGTATACACTGCTATATTTTAAATATATAACCAACAATCACCTAGTGTATAGAACAGTGAAATCTTCTCGATATTCTATAATAACTTAAATGGAAAAAGAATTTGAAAAAGAATAGGTATGCATATAAATGAATCACTTTGCCATACACTTGAAACTAACACAACATTGTTAATCAGCTATACTCCAATATTAAAAAAAAAAAATTAATCGAAATTAAAGGAATAGAAAAAAATGAGCCCTTCAAGTTGAGATGAAAGATCAATTGACAGTAACTCAAATTCTTAAGAATATATAAAGAAAATCAGTAAAGGTAACCACATAGGCAAACAAAAAAGATAGTATAAATGTATTTTCTGTTATAACTTCCTTCATCTATCTGATTTAAAAGACAACTACATAAAGAAATTATTAACTTGTGCTGATATGCATAAAATGTATAGCAATTCAACTTGAGATAATAATAGAAAAATAGATGGAGGAAAGAGATATTATACATAGAAACAAAATATCTGTATATTATTGATTAACTTGGTATTTATCCAAGCTAAGTTAATTTTAATCTATGAGGCTAACAGGGAAAAATTAACTCAAAATATATAGAACAAAAAATGACCAAGAATCTAAAATGGTACAAAAGAAGATACATATATAACACTAAATAACATAACAATGAAAAAATTAAGATTAAAAAAGGCATAAACATAGAAAACTAATACCAAACCTGCAGACATAATCTACCTTGTTACAGCATGTTAAACAGATTATATCTTCCAATTAAAAGACAGATATTTGCTGAATGGATCTAAAAACCCAACTATATGCTCTCTAAAAGTGAAGCACTTTATATTAAAAAACACAAGAGTGGAAACTAAATGGATAAGAAAACTCATGCTTTGATATCAGTATCCAATATAGAGATTGAGTGGTTATACAAATATCAAGATGCAGTACATATATAAAATGGAATATTATGTAGTCATAAAAAAAGAACAACATAATGTCATTTGCAGCAACATGGATGGATCCAGTGATTGTCATACTGAGTGAAATCAGACAAAGACAGATATCATGTGATATGGTTTATATGTGCAAGCTTAAAAGAAAAAAAAAAACCAAAAGAAGTTATTTACAAAACAGAAATAGAATCGCAAATGTAGAAAACAAAGTTAGCATTACCAGGGTGATAGGGGGGAAAATTGGCAGATTGGGATTGACATACACACATTACTGCATATAAAATAGGTAACGAATACGGACCTAAGAGAAGCAGAAGATATTAAGAAGAGGTAGCAAGAATACACAGAAGAACTATACAAAAAAGATCTTCACGACCCAGATAATCACGATGCTGTGATCACTCACCTAGAGCCAGACATCCTGGAATGTGAAGTCAAATAGGCCTTAGGAAGCATCACTATGAACAAAGCTAGTGGAGGTGATGGAATATCAGATGAGATATTTCAAATCCTGGAAGATGATGCTGTGAAAGTGCTGCATTCAATATGCTAGCAAATTTGGAAAACTCAGGAGTGGCCACAGGAGTCGAAAAGGTCAGTTTTCATTCCAATCCTAAAGAAAGGCAATGCCAAAGAATGCTCAAGCAACAGCACAATTGCACTCATCTCAAACGCTAGTGAAGTAATGCTTAAAATTCTCCAAGCCAGGCCTCAGCAATACGTGAACCTTGAAATTCCAGATGCTCAACCTGGTTTTAGAAAAGGCAGGGGATCATATCAGATCAGATCAGATCAGTCGCTCACTCGTGTCCGACTCTTTGCGACCCCATGAATCGCAGCACGCCAGGCCTCCCTGTCCATCACCAGCTCCCGGAGTTCACTCAGACTCACGTCCATCGAGTCAGTGATGCCATCCAGCCATCTCATCCTCTGTCGTCCCCTTCTCCTCCTGCCCCAAATCCCTCCCAGCATCAGAGTCTTTTCCAATGAGTCAACTCTTCACATGAGGTGGCCAAAGTACTGGAGTTTCAGCTTTAGCATCATTCCTTCCAAAGAAATCCCAGGGCTGATCTCCTTCAGAATGGACTGGTTGGATCTCCTTGCAGTCCATGGGACTCTCAAGAGTCTTCTCCAACACCACAGTTCAAAAGCATCAATTCTTTGGCGCTCAGCCTTCTTCACAGTCCAACTCTCACATCCATACATGACCACAGGAAAAACCATAGCCTTGACTAGACGAACCTTTGTTGGTAAAGTAATGCCTCTGCTTTTGAATATGCTATCTAGGTTGGTCATAACTTTCCTTCCAAGGAGTAAGCGTCTTTTAATTTCATGGCTGCAGTCACCATCTGTAGTGATTTTGGAGCCCAGAAAAATAAAGTCTGACACTGTTTCCACTGTTTCCCCATCTATTTCCCATGAGGTCATGGGGCCGGATGCCATGATCTTCATTTTCTGAATGTTGAGCTTTAAGCCAACTTTTTCACTCTCCACTTTCACCTTCGTCAAGAGGCTTTTTAGTTCCTCTTCACGTTCTGCCATAAGGGTGGTGTCATCTGCATATCTGACGTTATTGATATTTCTCCTGGTAATCTTGATTCCAGCTTGTCTTTCTTCCAGTCCAGCGTTTCTCATGATGTACTCTGCATATAATTTAATTAAGCAGGGTGACAATATATCCCCTTTCCTATTTGGAACCAGTCTGTTGTTCCATGTCCAGTTCTAACTGTTGCTTCCTGACCTGCATACAAATTTCTCAAGAGGCAGATCAGGTGGTCTGGTATTCCCATCTCTTTTAGAATTTTCCACAGTTTATTGTGATCCACACAGTCAAAGGCTTTGGCATAGTCAATAAAGCAGAAATAGATGTTTTTCAGGAACTCTCTTGCTTTTTCCATGATCCAGTGGATGTTGGGAATTTGATCTCTGGTTCCGCTGCCTTTTCTAAAGGCAGCTTGAACATCAGGAATTTCACGGTTCACATATTGCTGAAGCCCGGCTTGGAGAATTTTAAGCATTACTTTACTAGCGTGTGAGATGAATGCAATTGCGCAGTATTTTGAGCATTCTTTGTCATTGCCTTTCTTTGGGATTGGAATGAAAACTGACCTTTTCCAGACCTGTGGCCACTGCAGAGTTTTCAAAATTTGCTGGCATATTGAGTGCAGCACTTTCACAGCATCATCTTTCAGGATTTGGAATAGCTCAACTGGAATTGCATCACCTCCACTAGCTTTGTTCGTAGTGATGCTTTCTAAGGCCCACTTGACTTCACATTCCAGGATGTCTGACTCTAGGTGAGTGATCACACCATCGTGATTATCTGGGTCATGAAGATCTTTTTTGTACAGTTCTTCTGTGTATTCTTGCCACCTCTTCTTAGTGTCTTCTGCTTCTGTTAAGTCCATACCATTTATGGCTTTATCGATTCCATCTTTGCATGAAATGTTCCTTTGGTATCTCTGATTTTCTTGAAGAGATCTCTAGTCTTTCCCATTCTGTTGTTTTCCTCTATTTCTTTGCATTGATCGCTGAAGAAGGCTTTCTTATCTCTTCTTGCTATTCTTTGGAACTCTGCATTCAGATGTTTATGTATTTCCTTTGCTCCTTTGCTTTTCGCTTATCTTCTTTCACAGCTATTTGTAAGGCCTCCCCAGACAGCCATTTTGCTTTTTTGCATTTCTTTTCTATGGGAATGGTCTTGATCCCTGTATCCTGTACAATGTCATGAACCTCATTCCATAGTTTATCAGGCACTCTATCTATCAGATTTAGGCCCTTAAATCTACTTCTCACATCCACTGTATAATCATAAGGGATTTGATTTAGGTCATACCTGAATGGTCTAGTGGTTTTCCCTACTTTCTTCAATTTACATCTGAATTTGGCAATAAGGAGTTCATGGTCTGAGCCACAGTCAGCTCCTGGTCTTGTTTTTGCTGACTGTGTAGAGCTTCTCCATCTTTTGCTGCAAAGAATATAATCAATCTGATTTCAGTGTTGACCTTCTGGTGATGTCCATGTATAGAGTCTTCTCTTGTGTTGTTATAAGAGGGTGTTTGTTATGACCAGTGCATTTTCTTGCAAAACTCTATTAGTCTTTGCCCTGCTTCATTCCGTATTCCAAGGCCAAATTTGCCTGTTACTCCAGGTGTTTCTTGACTTCCTACTTTTGCATTCCAGTCCCCTATAATGAAAAGGACATCTTTTTTGGGTGTTAGTTCTAAAAGGTCTTGTAGGTCTTCATAGAACCATTCAACTTCAGCTTCTTCAGCATTACTGGTTGGGGCATAGACTTGCATTACTTTGATATTGAATGGTTTGTCTAGGAAACGAACAGAGATCATTCTGTCGTTTTTGAGATTGCATCCAAGTACTGCATTTCAGACTCTCTTGTTGACCATGATGGCCACTCCATTTCTTCTGAGGGATTCCTGCCCGCAGTAGTAGATATAATGGTCATCTGAGTTAAATACACCCATTCTAGTCCATTTCAGTTCACTGATTGCTAGAATGTTGACATTCACTCTTGCCATCTCTTGTTTGACCACTTCCAGTTTGCCTTGATTCATGGACCTGACATTCCAGGTTCCTATGCAATATTGCTCTTTACAGCATCGGACCTTGCTTCTCTCACCAGTCACATCCACAGCTGGGTATTGTTTTTGCTTGGCTCCATCCCTTCATTCTTTCTGGAGTTATTTCTCCACTGATCTCCAGTAGCATATTGGGCACCTACTGACCTGGGGAGTTTCTCTTTCAGTATCCTATCATTTTGCCTTTTCATACTGTTCATGGGGTTCTCAAGGCAAAAATACTAAAGTGGTTTGCCATTCCCTTCTCCAGTGGACCACATTCTGTCAAATCTCTCCACCATGATCCGCCCATCTTGGGTTGCCCCACAGGCATGGATTAGTTTCACTGAGTTAGACAAGGCTGTGGTCCTAGTGTGATTAGATTGACTAGTTTTCTGTGAGTATGGTTTCAGTGTGTTTGCCCTCTGATGCCCTCTTGCAACACCTACCATCTTACTTGGGTTTCTCTTACCTTGGGCGTGGGGTATTTCTTCACAGCTGCTCCAGCAAAGCGCAGCCATTGTTCCTTGCCTTGGACTAGGGGTATCTCCTCACTGCTGTCCTTCCTGACCTTCAACATGGGATAGCTCCTCTAGGCCCTCCTGTGCCCGCGCAGCCACAGCTCTGGGTAATTCCTCTCATTGCCGCCCCTGGCCTCGGGCATGTGTTGTTCCTTCCGGCCGCTGCCCCTGGCCTTGGGCTTAGGGGCGTGGGGTATCTCCTCTCGGCCGCCCCCCTGGCCTTGGACGCGGGTTGCTTCTCTCGGCCGTTCCTGCACCGCCACAGTCTGGTACTCTTGGCAGCTGCCCCTGACCTCGGACGTGGGGTGGCTCCTCTCGGCTGTGCTATGGCGCGCCCATCGCAGCCACTTGCGCTATGGCATGCCTGTCGAAGCCACCTGCGCTATGGCACGCCTGAAGGCAGAGGAACCAGGGGTCAAATTGCCAACATCTTCTGGATCATTGAAAAAGCAAGAGAGTTCCAGAAAAATATCTATTTCTGCTTTATTGACTATGCCAAAGTCTTGGACTGTGTGAATCACAATAAACTGTGGGAAATCCTTCAAGAGATGGGAATACCAGAACACCTGACCTGCCTCTTGAGAAACCTGTATGCAGGTCAAGAAACAACAGTTAGAACTGGACATGGAACAACAGACTGGTTTCAAATAGAAAAAGGAGTACATCAGGGCTGTATATTCTCACCTTGCTTATTTAACTTATACGCAGAGTACATCATGAGAAACACTGGGCTGGAAGAAACACAAGCTGGGATCAAGATTTCCAGGAGAAATATTAATAACCTCAGATATGCAGATGACACCACCCTTATGGCAGAAAGTGAAGAGGAACTAAAGAGCCTCTTGATGAAAGTTAAAAAGTTTGCTTAAAGATCAACATTCAGAAAACTAAGATCATGGCATCTGGTCCCATCACTTCATGAGAAATAGATGGGGAAACAGTGGAAACAGTGTCAGACTTTATTTTTCTGGGCTCCAAAATCACTGCAGATGGTGACTGCAGCCATGAAATTAAAAGATGCTTACTCCTTGGAAGGAAAGTTATGACCAACCTAGATAGCATATTCAAAAGCAGAGACATTACTTTGCCAACAAAGGTTCATCTAGGCATGCTCTGGTTTTTCCAATAGTCATGTTTGGATGTGAGAGTTGGACTACAAAGAAAGCTGAGCACTGAAGAATTGATGCTTTTGAGCTGTGGTGTTGGAGAAGACTCCTTAGAGTCCTGTAGACTGCAAGAAGATCCAACCAGTCCATCCTAAAGGACATCAGTCCTGGGTGCTCATTGGAAGGACTGATGTTGAAGCTGAAGCTCCAATACTTTGGCCCACTGATGCGAAGAGCTGACTCATTTTTAAAGACGCTTATGCTGAGAAAGATTGAGGGCAGGAGGAGAAGGGGGCCACAGAGGATGAGATGGTTGGATGGCATCACTGACTCAGTTGTCCTGGGTTTGGGTAGACTCTGGCAGTTGCTGATGGATAGGGAGGCCTGATGTGCATGTGGTTCATGGGGTCACAAAGAGTCAGACATGACTGAGTGACTGAACTGAACTGAACTGGATATGGACCTACTGTATAGCACAGAGAACTCTACTCAATATCTGTAATGACCTGTATTGGGAAAGAATCTAAAATCGCTCAGTTGTAACACTTTCAAAGTGAAAAACTAGAGTGGTATATTTATTACTGATTCACTTTGCTGTAAGCAGAAACTGACGCAGTATTGTAAATCAACTATGCTCCAATAAAAATCAATTAAAATTATAATTTAAAATGAAACATTATTAGAAACAAAAGAGACATTTCATAATCAAAGAGAGCCCAAGAAAATATAACAATTATAAGTATGTGTGCCCTATGTATAGAGCACCAAATTTAATGAGGCAAAAAACTAACATACTTGACATGTAACAATAATTGGTGGACATATCAATAATGTAGTCCTGATAATGGATAGAAAAATGTAAACAGAAGATCAATAAGGAAATACAAAATTTTACACTATAAATCAACCAGTCTAATCCTAACAGACTTCTATAGATCTCTCCATCCACAAACAGCAGAATGCACAATATTCTTAATTGTTCGTGGAGCATTTTGCCATGTAACATATGGATAGACCATATGTTAGGTCATAAAAAATGTCACAATAAATTTTAAAAGATTGGAATCACACAAAGTATGTTTTCCAACCAGAAGAGAATTCAATTAGAAATCAATAACAAAAATAAATTTGGAAAATTCATAAATATATAGAAATTGAATAATACATTCCTAAATAAAAAATGGGTAAGAGAAGAAATTACATGCAAAATTCGGGAGGAACGAAAACAACTTGGAGAAGTACAATGTACTAAAACAAATGGGAATCAAAGAGAATTATGTTTCCAGGGAATTTACAGCTCTAAATATCTACATTAAAAAAGAATAAAGCAGGAGTGATGTCAAAATGGTAGAAACCCTAGACCCCATATCCCCTCACAGGCACACTGAATCAGTAACAGTATGTGAACAAATTCTTTTTTTGAGAAATCTGGAATCTAATTAAGAGTTTCTATACCCTAGGAAAACATGAAACTAGTCACATTAAAGGCAGTAGGAAAATTATCTCATCATAATACCTATTCTTGGCACGGCACCATATGATTAAAAGGAAACACCTAGCTCCCTCCCAACTTCTCCCTGGGGAGAGAAAGAGTTGGACTACCTGTCTAATGTTCTCAATTTCTGGGAGATGCCAAAAACACTGGCTCTGTCTCACTTGTCTCAGAGTGCTGATGAATCCAAGCATACTCTAGATACCTAAGCACCATGAAAAACAAAGAGAGCAGATTGAACTAGTATGAAACACTTAAAGTAGCCTCTCACTCTAGCTAACATAATATGTTTCAAACAAAGAGACAAGATAAATCTCTAGGACCCAATTCTAATAGTGATATATAATTTACCTCACAGATAATTTAAAATAACCATCGTAAAGATGCTCAACAAAGTCAGGAGATCATGAAAGAACAAAGTGAGGATTTCAACAAAGTGATAGAAAATATTTCAAAAGCAATAAACAGAAATCTCAGAGCTAAAGAATACAATAACTGAACTGAAAAATTCCTAGAGGGGCTCAACTGTAAACCAGATCAAACAAAACAAAAGATCAGGGAACTCAAAGACAGGCCATTGGAAATCATTCAATCATAGGAACAAAAAGAAAACAAAATAATGAAAAAAGCTTAAAAGATTTATGATACCTTATTAAGAAAACCAAAACTATTTAAATAAATTAGAGAAAATCTAAATCAATATAAAGATAGGCTGTGTTCCTGGTTAGAAGACTTAATATTAAGCTGGCAATGCTCCCCAAATCAATCTACAAAGTCAATGCAATCTCTATCAGTCCAATTGCTATTTTTCAAAAATTAACAAATTGATCCTCAAGTTCATGTGGAAGTGCAAGAAATCCACGATAATAACAAAAAAATAAAAATCTTGAAAAAGGACAGCAAAAGTGGAGGGCTCATTTTTCCCAATTTTAAAAGTTACTACAAAGTTATAGCAATAAAGACAATGTGGCCCTGGCATAAGGATAGGCATATGCATTAGTGAAATATAATTGAGCATTCAGAAATAAATGAACTCTGAATAAGTTCACATGGAAAGGTATTGCTTTGTTCTCTTCACACTGTATATAAAAATTAACTCAAAATGGATGACAGAACTAAATGTGAGATAAAACTATAAAAGTTGTGGGGAAATAAAGCTGTAAGTCTTCTTTACCTTGTATTAGGCAATGCTTTATAAGACATGACACCTAGAGCACAAGCAGCAAAAAAAAAAAAAAAAAAAAAAAAAAAACCACACACACCCTGATAATTAGACATCAAAATTACAATCAATTTATGCATCCAAAAACACTACAAAAATATTGAAAAGATGACACATATAATGGGATAAACTATGTGAAAATTATATGTCTCATTAGGATCTACTATCTTGAATGTATAAAAGCTCTTACAACTCAACAATAGAAATGACAAATAGTTCAATTTATAAAGTGGGACAAAGGATTTAATAGATATTTATACAAAGAATTTATAGAAATGGACAATAAACACAAGGCAAGATTCTCACCATTAGTCATCAGGGATATGTAAATCAAAACTAGAATGAGACACTACTCCATACCCGCTAAGATGGCTACAATTTTAAAAACTGAAAATCACAAGTTTTGTCAAGGATATGAAGAATTTGAAATCCTCATACATTTTTGGTGTCATTGTGAAGTGTTGCAGCCACTATGGAATAAAGTTCAATAGTCCCTCTAAAAGTTAAACACAAATATATCATGTGACCCAGCTTCCAGGTATGTGTGTGTGTGTGTGTGTGTGTGTGTGTGTGTGTACCCAAGAGAATTAGAAATATGTTTTCACACATATATTTTACATGAATGTTCATAGAGGCATTATTCAAAACAACCAAAACTTAGAAACAACCTAAATGTCCATCCAACAGTGACTAGATAACAAAATGTGGTATATCTTTATAAATGGTATATTATTCTGCCATAAAAGAAAAAAAAAGTATTTCCATATGCTAAACAATGAATGAACCTTGAAAACACTATTTCAAGTGAAAGAAATTGGATTCAGAAGGCCACATTCTGTATGAATCTTTTTATATGAAACATTTGCAAAAGACAAATCCATACAGATAGAAAGCATATTATTGGTTTCCATGTGCTGAGGACTTCCCTAGGGTGGGATGTCACTGCTAATAGGCAAGGTGCTTCTTTTTTTCAATGAGGAAAATGTTCTGTAAGTAGATGGTGGTGATAGCTGTACAACATTTTAAATACACTAAAACTAAAACCACTGAATCCTTAAATTTACAGTAGTAGTTTATGTATCTGAATTTTCTTTAAAAAGGCAGTATTAGGACGTGTTTGTGTGACTAAAATTATAGCACCATGAAAGCATACAACCATATTTGGATCAAAACACTGCTGACAAAAATATTTAGACACTTGAAAAGGGCACCACTTAGTATTGCAGAAGGAAAGCCTCTGTCTACCACTCTACTTCAACTTTTAGTGTTTTCTTTAATAGAAATGTAATGTCTAGTCTTGAACATCTGGAAGTTCTTTGTTACCTTCAAAAAACTATTGGTCTCTATCAGATCAGATCAGATCAGTCGCTCAGTCGTGTCTGACTCTTTGCGACCCCATGAATCGCAGCACGCCAGGCCTCCCTGTCCATCACCAACTCATGGAGTTCACTGAGACTCACGTCCATCGAGTCAGTGATGCCATCCAACCATCTCATCCTCTGTCGTCCCCTTCTCCTCCTGCCCCCAATCCCTCCCTAGGAACACATCATTTTACCTGACCTGAGGCTCTACAGGGGTTTGATTCTAAATGTGAAATTGTCCCTCTTACCATCTTGCTGAGGCTTCCTTGCCCCTGGGCGTGGGGTATCTCCTTACAGCCACTCCAGTGCCCACCGTCTTACTGGGGTTTCTCTAACCTTGGATGTGGGTTTCTCCTCATGGCTCCTGAGCGAAGTGCAGCCGCCACTCCTGACCTTGGACGTGAGATGTCTCCTCACAGCCGCTAACTCCAGCACCATGGAGCCACCGCTCACTCCAAGGCCACTCAAAATTCTTCAAGCCAGACTTCAACAATACATGAACTGTAAATTTCCAGATGTTCTCTGGTTTTACAAGAGCCAGAGGAACCAGAGATCAAATTGCCAACATCCACTGGATCATCAAAAAAGCAAGAGAGTTCAAGAAAAACATCTATTTCTCCTTTACTGAATATGCCAAAGCCTTTGACTGTGTGGATCACAACAAACTGTGGAAACTTCTGAAAGAGATGGGAATACCAGACCACCTGACCTGCCTCTTGAGAAATGTGTATGCAGGTCAGGAAGCAACAGTTAGAACTGGACATGAAACAATGGACTGGTTATAAATAGGAAAAGGAGTATGTCAAGGCTGTATATTGTTACTCTGCTTATTTAATTTATATGCAGAGTATCTCATGAGAAACTCTGGGCTGGAATCAAGATTGCCAGGAGAAATATCAATAACCTCAGATATGCAGATGATACCAACCTAGTGGCAGAAAGTGAAAAAGAACTAAAGAGCCTCTTGATGAAAGTGAAAGAGGAGAGTGAAAAAGTTGGCTTAAAGCTCAACATTCAGAAAACTAACATCATGGCATCTGGTCCCATCACTTCATGGCAAATAGATGGGGAAACAATGAAAACAGTGTCAGACTTTATTTTCTTGGGCTCCAAAATCACTGCAGATGGTGACTACAGCCATGAAATTAAGATGCTTGCTCCTTGGAAGAAAAGCTATGACCAACATAGAGAGTCTATTAAAAAGCAGAGACATTACTTTAATAACAAAGGTCCGTCTAGTCAAAGTTATGGTTTTTCCAGTAGCCATATATGAATGTGAGAGTTGGACTATAAAGACAGCTGAGTGCTGAAGAATTAATGCTTTTGAACTATGGTGTTGGAGAAGGCTGTTGAGAGTCCCTTGGACTGCAAGGAGATCCAACCAGTCAATCCTAGGAAATCAGTCCTGAATAATCATAGAAAGGATTGATGCTGAAGCTGAAACTCCAATACTTTGGTCACCTAATGCAAAGAACTGACTCATTGGAAAAGATCCTGATGCTGGGAAAGATTGAAGACAGGAGGATGAGATGGTTGGATGGCATCACTGTCAAGATGGACATGAGTTGAGTAGGCTCTGGGAGTTGGTGATGGACAGGGAGGCCTGGTGTGCTGCAGTCTGTGGGGTCAGAAGGGGTCGGACAGCACTGAGTGACTGAACTGAACTGAACTGACACAGGATGTTATAAAAACAGATTAAGAACAACTCATTCTGCCTAGGGAAAAACCATAACAGGTTTCAAGGAAGAGTTCTGATGAAATTGTCTTGTGATAGATGAATAAGAGTTTTTTAGGAACATGAAGAGAAAGAATCTCACAGCAGAGGGAAGAAAAGTAGTATTAGAAGGAAGGCTTTGAAAAGCATGATGTGTTTGAGGAAGAAAATGTAAAAATGTAATCTGCTGTGTTGAAATACACATTATAGAATAAATTAAAAATTATTTTCAGATTTCAACAGTGCAGAAAATAGTTGTATCATGACTAGTATGAATTAATCCAACTAGCTTGTTTCATAATAGCAATAAAGAAGGGAAAGGAGTAGAGAGTAGAGGTATGTGAGGGAAACTAGGGGATCGAATAGATGGTAAACATGAAGACATCCAACCAGGAAGCCAGGAGACTGAAATTGGTAGAGGAGCTAGAGGATGGCAGACAAGGAAGGACAATAAGTGTGAATGATACATTTAACAACTGATACGAGAAAAATTGGGCTTCCCTGGTGGCGGAGCTTCCCCAGTGACTCAGCAATAAATAAGTAAATAATCCACCTGCAATGCAGGAGACACAGGTTCAGTCCCTGGGTTGAGAAGATCGCCTGGAGGAGGGCATGGCAATCCCCTCCAGTATTCTTGCCTGGACAATCCCATGGACAGAGGAGCCTCACAGGCTAAAGTCCACACAGTCACAAAGTCGGAAATGACTGAAACAACAGCACACACACATGCAGGAGAAAAATTAAGAATAACCTTATGTTTAAAGATTAATTGTGCTATCTCTGTGTAGTAAACCCTACCTGCTGACAAGCAAATTTCTCTAGATAAGAACTAACAATAAAACTGACTCTATGAAAACTTGTGGAAACAGCTTCGGACTTCCTGCTTAGCACTCTACTAGTACTTTATATCATCAGCCCCAAACCCTTCAGGTATATGGCATCCTGTGTCTGTATGTACCAGATGTGCTTAGGCTATTTTTTGATTGCCTCAAGATCTCCATAATGGTGCTTCCTCTGTACAGGCTTATCCTATGTGGACAGGAACATATTATGTGCCAATCTTTCCCTTCTCTTTCATCTGTCTTCTCTGTTCTGTGTCCTCAGTTCACTTCAGTCCCTCAGTAGTGTCCAACTCTTTGTGACCCCATGGACTGCAGCATGTCAGGCTTCCCTGCCCATCACCAACTTCGGTAGCTTGCTCAAACTCATGTCTATTGAGTTGGTGATGCCATCCCAATTCTCCCTCCAAATATATATCAAATAAGCCTACTCCTTTCTGTCCAAAGTATCTTTGTCTTAGTTTGGCCTCCATTCTTCAATTGTTCCTTATTACTAACAGTATAAAATTCAAATTGTAATGATAGTGGTCTGAAATAAGTTAATGGCAGTTTTGAAATAACTACACTTTATGAATTTATTTATACTTTGAAAGAATCTGCCCTGTTATACCAGCAAGTTAAGCAAAGATGGGCTCGATAAAGGACAGCAATAGTATGGACCTAACAGAGCAGAAGATATTAAGAAGAGATGGCAAGAATACACAGAAGTACTGTACAAAAAATATCTTCATGACCCAGATAATCACGATGGTGTGATCACTGACCTAGAGCCAGACATCCTGGAATGTGAAGTCAAGTGGGCCTTAGAAAGCATCACTATGAACAAAGCTAGTGGAGGTGATGAAATTCCAGTTGAGCTATTCCAAATCCTGAAAGATGATGCTGTGAAAGTGCTGCACTCAATATGTCAGCAAATTTGAAACACTCAGCAGTGGCCACAGGTCTGGAAAAGGTCAGTTTTCATTCCAATCCCAAAGAAAGGCAATGCCAAAGAATGCTCAAACTACCGCACAATTGCACTCATCTCACACGCTAGTAAAGTAATGCTCAAAATTCTCCAAGTCAGGCTTCAGCAATATGTGAACTGTGAACTTCCTGATGTTCAAGCTGGTTTTAGAAAAGGCAGAGGAACCAGAGATCAAATTGCCAACATCCTCTGGATCATGGAAAAAGCAAGAAAGTTCCAGAAAAACATCTATTTCTGCTTTATGGACTATGCCAAAGCCTTTGACTGTGTGGATCACAATAAACTGGGGAAAATGCTGAAAGAGATGGGAATACCAGACCACCTGATCTGCCTCTTGAGAAATTTGTATGCAGGTCAGGAAGCAACAGTTAGAACTGGACATGGAACAACAGACTGGTTCCAAATAGGAAAAGGAGTTCGTCAAGCCTGTATATTGTCACCCTGTTCATTTAACTTATATGCAGAGTACATCATGAGAAACGCTGGACTGGAAGAAAGACAAGCTGGAATCAAGATTACCAGGAGAAATATCAATAACGTCAGATATGCAGATGACACCACTCTTATGGCAGAAAGTGAAGAGGAACTCAAAAGCCTCTTGACGAAGGTGAAAGTGGAGAGTGAAAAAGTTGGCTTAAAGCTCAACATTCAGAAAATGAAGATCATGGCATCCAGCCCCATGACCTCATGGGAAATAGATGGGGAAACAGTGGAAACAGTGTCAGACTTTATTTTTCTGGGCTCCAAAATCACTGCAGATGGTGACTGCAGCCATGAAATTAGCAGACACTTACTCCTTGGAAGGAAAGTTATGACCAACCTAGATAGCATATTCAAAAGCAGAGACATTACTTTGCCAACAAAGGTTCATCTAGTCAAGGTTATGGTTTTTCCTGTGGTCATGTATGGATGTGAGAGTTGGACTGTGAAGAAGGCTGAGCGCCAAAGAATTGATGCTTTTGAAGTGTGGTGTTGGAGAAGACACTTGAGAGTCCCATGGACTGCAAGGAGATCCAACCAGTCCATTCTGAAGGAGATCAGCCCTGGGATTTCTTTGGAAGGAATGATGCTAAAGCTGAAACTCCAGTACTTTGGCCACCTCATGCGAAGAGTTGATTCATTGGAAAAGACTCTGATGCTGGGAGGGATTTGGGGCAGGAGGAGAAGGGGACGACAGAGGATGAGATGGCTGGATGGCATCACTGACTCGATGGACGTGAGTCTGAGTGAACTCCGGGAGCTGGTGATGGACAGGGAGGCCTGGCGTGCTGCGATTCATGGGGTCACAAAGAGTCAGACACGACCGAGCAACTGATCTGATCTGATCTGATGAAATGCATGAATAAAAATGATACTGGCTGTATTAAAATGTTTATGGAAGCAGCAGGTTGGATGTGATATTTTGCAAACTTAAAGACAAGTTATAACACAGACATAAGAACTTGTCCAATTGATGTAATTGTTCTGCAAAACAAAAAAATAAATAAAGAATATCATTAAAATGCTGAATTTGAACATATACTTGTGCTTTCTCTTAACTGTTAGTAGCAAAACTCCTTTTTTAAATGAGGTACCATACAATTTAGTGGTAATTATGCAATTAATCTGAATGGTCTTGAATAGGCTTTTTGAATTAATTTGTCCATCTTTTCTGCAGAATAGCCTATCTTTGAATACAAACTTGTTTAGAGTAACAATCAGAGGAATTTCTGTAATTACCTACAAACTTTGTGTTTTTCTTCCTGTTTTAGAACCATGGGGCCTGATTTTCAGTCTTAAACTTATAAAATGACTTCATGTGTGCCTTTGGGCAAGTCAACAAGATTGTATGTGCCTCAGTGTTTTCATCTATAAAGTGATGATGATGATGGTGGTGATAATTTCTTATAAGGTTATTGTGAGCAATAACATGATGTATGTGAACTATTTAGCACAGCTCCTATAACATGGTAAGTTTCTCTTTTTCAATATAAATTTATTTATTTTAATTAGAGGCTAATAGGTCCATCTACTCAAGGCTATGGTTTTTCCAGTAGTCATGTATGGATGTGAGAGTTGGACTATAAAGAAAGCTGAGCTCAGAAGAATTGATGCTTTTGAAGTGTGGTGTTGGAGAAGACTCTTGAGAGTCCCTTGGACTGCAAGGAGATCCAACCAGTTCATTCTAAAGGAAATCAGTCCTGGGTGTTCATTGGAAGGACTGATGTTAAAGCTGAAACTCCAGGACTTTGGCCACCTCATGCGAAAAGTTGACTCATTGGAAAAGACTCTGGTGCTGGGAGGGATTGCAGGCAGGAGGAGAAGGGGATGACAGAGGATGAGATGGCTGGATGGCATCTCCGACTTGATGAACGTGAGTTTGTGTGAACTCCAGGAGTTGGTGATGGACAGGGAGGCCTGGCGTGCTGCAACTCATGGGGTCGCAAAGAGTCGGACACGACTGAGTGACTGAACTGAACTGAATTACTTTATAATATTGTATTGGTTTTTCCATACATCAACATGAATCCACCACGGGTGTACACGTATTCCCCATCCTGAACTGCCCCCCTCCTCCCTCCCCATACCATCCTCCTGGGTCATCCCAGTGCACACATGGTAACTTTCATTCAGTATTATCTGTCATTATTATCATTATTATGATTGTCATATGCCTTGTATGAGATCTTTCCAACACACTTTAAAATTTTATTAACTACTTTCCATTATTCCAACCACTCTGTCATCAATGTTTTTAAAATAATAACATTTTGGGTTCTCACTAAAACTAATATGACTCAACCACAGAGAATACAAATAAGTATGGAACAGAGAAATGGTATCAATCAAAATAGGTTATATTATCATGCAACAATAATAAATACACAAACCTAATTTAAAATGATGAAAGTTTATTTCTCACTCATTCTACAGGTTCAGTACAAATCATCAGGGCATCTGTGATCATCATAGTCACTAAAGATCCCAGGCTGATGGCACAACCATCAGAACATTGTTAGTCACCATTGTTGTTCAGTTGCTAAGTTGTGTCTGGCTCTGTGACACCATAGACTGCAGCAGACCAGGCTTCCCTGTCCTTTACTATCTCCCAGAGTTTGCTCAAACTCATGTGCATTGAATCAGTGATGACATCCACCCATCCCACTCTCTACTGCCCTCTTCTACTTTTGCCTTCAATGTTTCCCAACATCAGGGTATTTTCTAATGAGTTGGCTCTTTGTAACAGGTGGCCAAAGTATTGGAGCTTCAGCATCCATCCTTCCAATGAATAGTCAGGGTTGATTTCCTTTAAAATTGACTGGTTTGATCTCCCTCCAGTCCAAGGAACTCTCAAGAGTCTTCTCCAGCACCACAATAAAAAAGCATCAATTTTTCAGTGCTCAGCCTTCTTTATGGTCCAAGTGTCACATGCACACACGACTAGTGGAAATACCATAGCTCTGACTATGTGGACGTTTTTTTGGTAAAGTGATGTCTCTGCTGTTTAATACATTGTCTACGTTTGTCATAGCTTTTATTCCAAGGAGCAAGCAACTTTTAATTTTGTAGCTGCTGTCACTATCCACAGTCATTCTGGAGCCTAAGAAAATAAAATCTGTCGCTTTTTTCACTTTTTCTCCATCTATTTACCATGAAGTTATGGGACTGGATGCCATGATCTTAGTTTTTTGAATGTTGAGTTTTAAACCAGCTTTTTCATTCTCACTATATCAAAAGGGAAAAATAAACCACTGGAGAATCTCATATCAACTATTCAATACTGTGGCATGTCATGGGGTGTCTCTGACACAAAATCATTGCCCAAAACTAATCCCATGGCTCTACCCAAATGCAAGAAGTCCACGAAGTGCAATCCTATCATGTGTGCAAGATGGAGACGCAGATATATATGGCAAACAATGTGAATTCAAACATATCCTAAACTTGGGTAGATATTATTAGATAAATGTCCTGTTGAAGGACTGTTGAAGTCTTTCTGTTGATTCCTAGGGATTTTATATTCTCACATTTACTATTAATGAGTGAAGTAATAACACTGTCTTTTACCCCATTAAATTGAACAGGATGTAACACAATCGAATCATTTACTCACATTCCTTATGATCACTTCTTCAGAAGTATTCCCCCAACCACTTGAATATAAGTTAAAAAATTGGAGCTGCTCAATCTCTAAACTGTATCGAATCTAAAAGAGAAATACAACTAAGAATTTCAACACTAGTTGACATGAGGAACCTATGCTAATTCTCAAGTTTCTGCTTGAGTAACTGGGTAGGTAGTAGGTTGAGATAAGGGTGAGAGTAGCATACGTGGATGACTGTAAAAAATAGATGATGAATTCAATTTTGCTTTTATGATATTTGTAGCTAGGGAAATCAGTCTGGATTGGTTATGGAATTTGTGGAATCAGCATTATACAGGTTAAAATATTTAACACCATTATTACTAATAAAATAACCAAGAGTGAATGTAGAACACTGAAAAGAGTATAGGTACAAGGATAAAACTCCATGGAATAACAAACAACCTAGACATATATCACCTGGTAAATGAACACATTAATTTGTGATATTAATACATCCACATAAAATAGGGCTCCCCAGGTGGCACAGTGGTAAGGAACCCATCTGCTAATGCAGGAGAAACAGGACACATAGGTTCCATCTCTGGCATTATAAAAGTTCTTGAGCACAGCTAAGATTAGCAGAAATGGATTTACAGTGATGCCTACATGCACTTCTGTGTTCTTCTCCAGTAGTTCTCATAAACCTGGACATAAATGGGGGGAAAGTAGATAAGAGAACTGACTGAGAAATCTAGGGCATGATTGTTGAGGGCAATAGAAGGACAATTAGAATATGGCAAGAGGAATAATAATGGGAAATGTGATACTGAATATATAGCAAAGGAACTGAAGACCAAAAACAGCTGATAAGTTGAGAAAAATGGAAAGGTTAAACAGCTAAAATTCTTGATGGAATAAGAAATGAAGTGAGTTGGAAGAATTGCAGATTTGTATTAGAATACTAGGGATTACCTGATAGTTCAGCTGGTAATGTGACCCTGGTTTGATTTCTGGGTCAGGAAGATCTCCTGACCCAGAGAAGGGATAAGCTATCCACTCCAGTAGTTTTGAGCTTCCCTAGTGGCTCAGCTGGTAAAGAATCTGCCTGTAGTGTGGGAGACCTACATATTGCAGTTTAGGATTTAAAATCTGAAGCAGTCCTGGACATGGATGGATGACTGAGATATGAAAGCTCTTCAAGTTGAGGTAAAGATACTGTAATGTTAGAATGGTAGGTGAATTATCTACATGGACTTTATCAATGCTGATATCAGTATTTGGGATGGAGAGACTGTGCTCTAGGTACCAGAATCTTCAAAAGTGACTAAAAGATAAGCACATCTATGAATAAGGCTAGGAAGGGCAAAAGATGGTAGGTAATACAGCTGGACACTACAGGCCTCAAGGAAGAATGGTTTTCAACTACAGACAGAGGAGTAATTATATTATCTATTATATTTATATTGTAAATAAAGGCTTATCATCTCATATATAGATAGCAATGTTAACTATTCATATACTTTCAAGAGATAAAATTTAATGATCTAGTAAACAACATGACAATAAATGTTAAATACAAATATGTATGTGGTGCTCTCAGATATCACCTAGTTTTAAGTCAACTCTGGATAAAATGTGACTCCAGTATACTTGCTGTAAATTCAACAACTAACATCTCATTAATAAAAATCATTGAGAATTTCTTGCATCATAATAGTTATACAACACACCATATAGTCGGCAATAGAGTAAAACTATTAGTTTTTAAAGGTTGGTCTCTGAAAGCCCTTGAAATTGACACATCCATAATATTAATCAATATATTTTAAACATGAAGGTGATGCTATGGATTTACTGTAAGTTTCATATATTAAGTTCATACTAAGCAGTTAATATGAATTGCTTATTCATATTAAGCAGTGGAGTGATATTTCTGGGTTACTGGCCTCTTAGGAATATAGGTTTTACATGACATCCTTGATGAAAGATATGATCAAGACCAAAGGAGAGTATAATTACGACTAGTACATTAAATACCTTATTTTAATCCAGGCACATTACTTTAATTAAATATATTACTTTAATCTTACTTTTAATCTTACTTTTACAATAGGTCCCTACCCTGAGTCTGCTGTTCTCAAGATGTATTCCTAGGTGCTGATCCTTTCCAACTTCCTGCTACTCCCAAAACATTACCATTAGACCATCTTTGTTCCCTAGAGCTTTTTTCCAATTATGTGAATATTCTATATCTGCCCTGTCCAGTATGGTGTGACCGACCACATTTGCCAACTGAGCACTTAAAGGGGGCTAGTATGACTGAGGGGTTAAACTTTTATATTCCTTAATTTTAAATATTTTAAATTTGAATTTAAGGAAATCATATGTGGCTAGAAGTTCTCATGTTGGAGAACATATCTTTAGACTTTGTTAGATTATCTAAAAACAGATTTCATGCTAACAAGTAAATGTTTGATCTATGATCTACCCTTGCAACTGCATTTGAAGGTACAGTTTTAGGGTAACATTATTAGTACAGTGCTTTAAAACAAAGGATTGATACTATAATGATGAATTGAGAATACTTTTACAAATTGACACAGCAGGAAATTTAGGGATACAGGTTTTACATGATGGCCAGAAAATTCCATTGGTGTGGTAGTAGTTTAGTCATTAAGTTGTGTCTGACTCTTGCAACCCCATGGACTGTAGCTCTCCAGGCTTCTCTGTCCATGGGATTTCCCAGGCAAGAATACAGGAGTGGGTTGCCATTTCCTTCTCTGGGGGATCTTCCCAATCCAGGGGTCAAACCCATGTTTTCTGTGTCTCCTGCACTGCAGGCAGATTCTCTACTGCTGACCCAACAGGGAATCTGAAAACTCCATTATGAATGGAGGAGTCTGGTGGGCTACAGTCCATAGGGTCACAAAGAGTCAGACACAACTGAAGCGACTTAGCATGCAGCATGCAGGCAATAGTCACTTATGCTAGCACGTAAGATTGACCTTGATAGCATAGGTTGACTTTTTAAGAGCCTCAGTTTGCTGAGAAGTCAGAGCTTTTACCTCCCTAGTGTATTAGATCAATATATTTGTATTACCACCTATTTCTCAAGCCAAAACTGTACTTCTTGCCATTATATAAAGTACACGTACTTTGAGATCCAGTTTGGGGATGTTAATAATCTTGAAAGCAGGTGACCTTAAGGGAGAAAGAGTCCCCATATTCCAGTTGATCACGTAAAGCAAGTCTCAACATTTCAACATTCTTCCTTTCCCCCATTCCATACACCACCAAACTGAAAATTGTGGAGAGCAGGGGTGCAAGGCTCTTCTCTTTATTAGACTCAGAAGTACTAAAGTATTAGGGCATATGACATTGAAACTATTTCCAATGCTTCTGGAATAACACCTTTGAAATTCAACTCATTTACTTACTATGGATTGCAGTTTTATCTCTTGCTATTCCCCAATATGAACTCCCTCCAATTACATTGTTTAATTCTGTACCTAACAAATACATCTTGCACCTTGTATATCTCTTGCCTTTCTTCTTCCAGTCTCCCCTTGAGTCTCAGAATCAATTTTCTTACTTTAAAATGGGGCAGGTAGTGTTTGCATCATTGTACTTTTTAAAGGATTTATATTTTATATGAAAAATAGACAACACAACACCTGGCACACGATGAATATACAATAAATGTTTAAATGCTAAAGGATTTTTTTTTCTTCCTGTTTTCTTCCTTCCTCTAAACATCATCATAATTTTTGCCATTTATATTATATCACATTCTAACAGATCTTTATATAACTTCAACTAGAATGCAATTTCCTTGAAAGCAGTGAGGGGAGGCAGTTTATAGATATAGTTGTATTTATTACAGAGCAGGTGCTTAATAAATAAATGTTTGTCAGTTGGTTGTTAGGGATCTTTAGGAATATACTAGAACAATATACAATGACCACACAAGGTTATATGCAAGATGACTACGGACAAGTTCCTTAACATCTCAGAACCTCTATCTTTTCATGTGTAAAATGGAGATAATAATAATACTTAATTTAAAATGTTATTGTATAATAGGCTCCAGTTTCATCCACCTCATTAGAACTGATTCAAATGTATTATTTTGTTTAATTTTATTTTATTTTTAAACTTTACATAATTGTATTAGTTTTTGCCAAATATCAAATTAATCCACCACAGGTATACATGTGTTCCCCATCCTGAACCCTCCCCCCTCCTCCCTCCCCATACCATTCCTCTAGGTCGTCCCAGTGCACGAGCCCCAAGCATCCAGTACCGTGCATCAAACCTGGACTGGCAGCTCGTTTCTTACATGATATTTTACATGTTTCAATGTCATTCTCCCGAATCTTCCCACCCTTTCCCTCTCCCACAGAGTCCATAAGACTGTTCTATACATCAGTGTCTCTTTTGCTGTCTCGTACACCGGGTTATTGTTACCATCTTTCTAAATTCCATATATATGCGTTAGTATACTGTATTGGTGTTTTTCCTTCTGGCTGACTTCACTCTGTATAATAGGCTCCAGTTTCATCCATCTCATTAGAACTGATTCAAATGTATTCTTTTTAATGGCTGAGTAATACTCCATTGTGTATATGTACCATAGCTTTCTTATCCATTCATCTGCTGATGGACATCTAGGTTGCTTCCATGTCCTGGCTATTATAAACAGTGCTGCTATGATCATTGGGGTACACGTGTCTCTTTCCCTTCTGGTTTCCTCAGTGTGTATGCCCAGCAGTGGGATTGCTGGATCATAAGGCAGTTCTATTTCCAGTTTTTTAAGGAATCTCCACACTGTTGGCTGAGTAATACTCCATTGTGTATATGTACCACAGCTTTATTATACAGAGTGAAGTAAGCCAGAAAGAAAAACACCAATACAGTATACTAATGCATATATATGGAATTTAGAAAGATGGTAATGATAACCCAGTATGTGAGACAGCAAAAGAGACACAGATGTATAGAACAGTCTTTTGTACTCTGTGGGAGAGGGAGAGCGTGGGATGATTTGGGAGAATGGCATTGAAGCATGTATAATATCATATATGAAACGAATCATCAGTCCAGGTTCGATGCACGATACTGGATGCTTGGGGCTGGTGCACTGGGACGACACAGAGGGATGGTATGGGGAGGGAGGAGGCAGGGGGGTTCAGGATGGGGAACACGTGTATACCCGTGGTGGATTCATGTTGATGTATGGCAAAAACAATACAATATTGTAAAGTAATTAATCTCCAATTAAAATAAATAAATTTATATTAAAAAATAAAATGTTATTGTAGAATGAAGAAAAATCTAAGTACGGGAAGAAATTAAGGTTAGGTTGATACCACATCTAAGTTTATGTGTGTTTCGTTCAGGAGAGATTTTGCCAAATTAGAGACTGTCCAGAAGAGAATAACCAAGGATATAAGTTATTTTGTTGTCCAGGTGGTGCACTGGCAAAGAATTCCCCTGCCAATGCAGGAGATGCAAAAGATGCGGGTTTGACCCCCAAGTCAGGATAGTTCTCTGGAATAGGAAATGGCAACACACTCCAAAGGCAACACACTTGCCTGGAAAATTCCATGGAAAAAGGAGCCTGGCGGGCTACATTTCATGGAGTTGCAAAGAGTCCGTTGCGACTGAGCAGGTCACATGCATGAAGTACATAGATTAAACATGGGCGGGGGTGCGGGGTGGGGGTTGTTGAATCACACCATCAGTTTTTAGCTGTGTGAGGAATTGTATTTGGCAGATGAAACAATTAACTCTATCTTGCTCCAAAGAGCAAAATAGGACTATAGGGAAAGTTATAGTGATAAAGGCTTAAATCACTTCAATTTGATTTGCCTATATAATGTAGTAGAAGGAGCCTGAGAAAAGGAATTAAAACACTTAGATTATAGTTTCAGCTTTGTATTTATTCATCTGTGCAATCTTGGACAAGTTATTTATCATTTGAAGTCTCAGTTTCCAATATCAAAAATGAAGCTGCTCAACCAAAAATTCTCAAAGGTTTGAACCTATTAATTCTAAGATTTTAATTTACAAAAGAGAGAAAAAATTCTTCCCTTTAAAAGACATACTTGACATACATCAACATGAATCTGCCACGGGTGTACAAGTGTTCCCAATTCTGAACCCCCCTCCCACCTCCCTCCCCATACCATCCCTGGCAGATTCATGTTAATGTATGGCAAAGCAATACAATATTGTAAAGTAATTAGCCTCTAATTAAAAAATAAATAAATAAAATAAAATTAAAAAAATAAATAAAAGACATACTTGATAGAATGTTTTCTATGATATGAATAAGGCAATTGAATTTCAATAATTATTATGATTGTGGACTAAGCTGGATTTGTATTAAGTCATAAGTCTAAAAAATTTTAGTAGTTCCTTATTATTCCTCTAACAAATATTTAATGTATAACTTAGTGGTTCATATAAAGTAACCTATGCAGTGCTTTGATTTTTGAATAAGGTATTAAATAATAGCTGAGGCAAAGACCTGGAACAATACTGAAAGTACATGTATCTCTGTACTGTGAAAGTTTTATTATTAAATAGAGTGGAGATCTTTGTACAATTCTTAGAACAAATGGATGGTAATTTTTTATAAGAAACAGAGATGCCAGAAAAAAAAAAAACTGCTACTAAGTTTAGTTATAAAGAGAAAACATGATTAAATGAGTGTTGTTTATTACAAGTCTGGTATTCCAGATTTAAATTGCTACATGTTGTGAAAAGGAAAAAGCAGTTTCAAATTTCATCACTTCCTTAATGGACGTGAGTGTAGTTCCTAGAATGTCAATAGCCCAAAGCTACCAAACTATTAAACAAGCTATTAAAATTTCATGATATAGTTTCTTTAGCAGCAGTTTTAATGTGGTAAACTATCATTCAAGAAAATACAAGACTGAGCTTCTAAGAAGTGTTTACAAGGCCTTATATTGTTGAGCCTAATTTTCAGATTGTATCGGAGGTCAAAGTAATTCATGGTACCCTCATCATTCAGGAAAACTACCTTCCAGGCAAAACACAAGCAGAAGAACATCATTAAAACAAATGTGGCAATATATAATTTTCCATTTCCAAATTAGCTTTTTCATAGTGGTGTTATCTTTAAACAGGCATATAGGTAATTTTTTCTACCTTGTGAGAACTCTATGCAACACTATAAAGAGAACATTATCATTAAGGTAAAAGACTGTCCAAGGTCACACAGTTTAATCAATAAATATTGAAAATCTACTATGGGCTAGGCCCTGTGGAAGGTACAAAGCAATTAGAAGATATGATCCTTGTCTTTAAGGAACTTATAATTTGATTAGTGAGGCAGGTCTAAAATAATTAAAACAAAATGAATGATAAAAGGCAGCATGTGATCAAAAACTTAAAGGAGGAGAACTGAAGGAGCATTTTACTCAAAGAAAGCTCCAAGGAGGAGAAGAGTGGTAAGATACACTTTTAAAGATGGACGGAGTGCAGAGAAGGGTTTTTTATTGGAGGTCCTGAAAGTGACATAAATTGTCTCTGCTCACATTCTTTGGCCAAAATTTGGTCCCTGGGCCACATGGAACTGCAAAGGAGCCTGGAAAATGAAGCCTACTTATGTTACCAGGAGGAAAAAGAAACAAAAATTGTCACAGTTGTAAGTCACAAAGAATGACCCATCTCTTGTTAACTGTATTTATTGTATGTCAATCAGATAGGATACTCTAAATAACTTCTTTAGTTTTTCATATCTGTCTATATCATATATTAGTCTACAGATAATTTCTAAGCCTATTTTTGACCTAAAACATTTTTAGATTCTTCATAATGCTGTACTGTGCTTAATTTGCTCAGTCATGTTTGACTCTTCGTGACCCAATGGACAGTAGCTGCCAGGTTCATCTGTCTATAGGGATTCTCCAGGCAAGAACACTGCAGTGGGTTGCCAGGCTCTCCTCAAGGAGATCTTCCCAACCCAGGGATCAAACCCAGGTCTCCCACATTGCAGGCAGATTCTTTAACATTTGAACCATGAGAAAAGCCTATGTAGCTTTATTTTTTTTAATATGTGTAGGAAATAATTTTCAGCACAAAATGCCATATCTAGATACCTTTTTTCCTTCTCTTCATATTTTGTAAAAATTAAAGTTCTCATTATACCTAAAAGTATTGTTATTGTTAAATGGAAAAAAGGAAGCTACTTAAATATATATATATATATATATATATCTTTTATTTTTAAATTGGAATATAATTGCTTTACAATGTTGTGTTAATTTCTGCTATACAACAATGTGAATCATCCCTCCCTCCCAACCCCCATCCCATCCCTGTAGGTCATCACAGAGCACCAAGCTGAGCTCTCTGTGCTGTATACATCAAATTCCTATTAGTTTTTTTTTTTTAAATATATTTATTTTATTGAAAGATAACTGCTTTACAGAAGTTTGTTGTTTTCTGTTGAACCTCAACATGAATCAGCCATCAGTTCAGTTCAGTTCCGTCGCTCAGTCATGTCCGACTCTTTGTGACCCCGTGAATCACAGCACACCAGGCCTCCCTGTCCCAGACTCATGTCCACACTGGAGAAGGGAATGGAAAACCACTTCAGTATTCTTGCCTTGAGAACACCATGAACAGTATGAAAAGGCAAAATGATAGGATACTGAAAGAGGAACTCCCCAGGTCAACAGGGGGCCAATATACTACTGGAGATCAGTGGAGAAATAACTCCAGAAAGAATGAAGGGATGGAGCCAAAGCAAAAACAATACCCAGCTGTGGATGCGACTGGTGATAGAAGCAAAGTCCCAAGCTGTAAAGAGCAATATTGCATAGGAACCTGGAATGTCAGGTCCATGAATCAAGGCAAATTGGAAGTGGTCAAACAGGAGATGGCAAGAGTGAACGTCGACATTCTAGGAATCAGCGAACTAAAATGGACTGGAATGGGTGAATTTAACTCAGATAACCATTATATCTACTACTGTGGGCAGGAATCCCTTAGAAGAAATGGAGTAGCCATCATGGTCAACAGAAAAGTCAGAAATGCAGTACTTGGATGCAATCTCAAAACGACAGAATGATCTCTGTTCGTTTCCAAGGCAAATCATTCAATATCACTGTAATCTAAGTCTATGCCCCAACCAGTAATGCTGAAGAAGTTGAAGTTGAACAGTTCTATGAAGACCTATAAGACCTTTTAGAACTAATACCCCAAAAAGATGTCCTTTTCATTATAGGGGACTGGAGTGCAAAAGTAGGAAGTCAAGAAAAACCTGGAGTAACAGGCAAATTTGGCCTTGGAATATGGAATAAAGCAGGGCAAAGGCTAATAGAGTTTTGCCAAGAAAATGCACTGGTCATGGCGAACAACCTCTTCCAACAACACAAGAGAAGACTCTACACATGGACATCACTAGATGGTCAACACCAAAATCAGATTGATTATATTCTTTGCAGCCAAAGATGGAGAAGTTCTATACAGTCAAAAAAAAAAAAAAAAAAAAAAAAGACCAGGAGCTGACTGTGGCTCAGATCATGAACTCCTTATTGCCAAATCCAGACTTAAATTGAATCAGCCATCAGATCAGATCAGATCAGATCAGTCACTCAGTCGTGTCTGACTCTTTGCGACCCCATGCATCGCAGCACGCCAGGCCTCCATGTCCATCACCAACTCCCGGAGTTCACTCAGACTCACGTCCATCGAGTCAGTGATGCCATCCAGCCATCTCATCCTCTGTCGTCCCCTTCTCCTCCTGCCCCAAATCCCTCCCAGCATCAGAGTCTTTTCCAATGAGTCAACTCTTCACATGAGGTGGCCAAAATACTGCAGTTTCAGCTTTAGCATCATTCCTTCCAAAGAAATCCCAGGGCTGATCTCCTTCAGAATGGACTGATTGGATCTCCTTGCAGTCCAAGGGACTCTCAAGAGTCTTCTCCAACACCACACTTCAAAAGCATCAATTCTTTGGCGCTCAGCCTTCTTCACAGTCCAACTCTCACATCCATACATGACCACAGGAAAAACCATAGCCTTGACTAGACGAACCTTTGTTGGTAAAGTAATGTCTCTGCTTTTGAATCTGCTATCTATGTTCGTCATAACTTTCCTTTCAAGGAGTAAGCATCTTCTAATTTCATGGCTGCAGTCATCATCTGTAGTGATTTTGGAGCCCAGAAAAATAAAGTCTGACAGTTTCCCCTGTTTCCCCATCTATTTCCCATGAAGTGATGGGAAAGAATCAGCCATAGATATACATATATCCCCTCCCTTTTGAACTGCCCTTCCATCTCCCTCCCCATTCCACCCCTCTAGGTTGATACAGAGCCCTTGTTTGTGTTTCCTGAACCACACAGCAAATTCCCATTAGCTATGTATTTAACATATGGCAATGTAAGTTTCCATATTACTCTTTCCATACATCTCATCCTCTCCTTCCCTCTTCCCACGTCCATAAGTCTATTCTCTATGTCTCTTTCTCCATTGCTGCTCTGTAAACAAACTTTTCAGTACCATTTTTCTAGATTCCATATATATGCGTTGCTGCTAAGTCGCTTCAGTCATGTTCGACTCTGTGTGACCCCATAGACGGCAGCCGAAGAGGCTCCCTTGTCCCTGGGATTCTCCAGGCAAGAATACTGGAGTGGGTTGCCATTTCCTTCTCCAATGCATGACAGTGAAAAGTGAAAGTGAAGTCGCTTAGTTGTGACCAACTCTTAGCGACCCCATGGACTGTAGCCCACCGGGCTCCTCCATCAATGGGATTTTCCAAGCAAGAGTACTGGAGTGGGGTGCCATTGCCTTCTTCGATATATGCATTAGAATATGGTATTAATCTTTCTCTTTCTGACTTACTTCACTCTGTATAATAGGTTCTAGGTTCATCCACCTCATTAGAACTGACTCAAATATGTTCCTTTTTAAGTCTGAGTAATATTCCATTGTGTATATGTACAAAAACGTCTTTATCCATTTATCTATTGATGGACATCTAGGTTACTTCCATGTTCTAGCCACTGTAAATAGTGCTGCAATGAACAATGGGATACATGTATCTTTTGCAAATTTGGTTTCTTTAGGTTATATACCTTGTGATTGCTGGGTCATATTGTGGTTTTATTCCAAGTCTTTTAAGGAATCTCCATACCATCTTCCATAGTGGCTGTATCAATTTACATTCCCAAAAACAGTGCAAGAGGGTTCCCTTTACTTCACACCATCTCCTGCATTTATTGTTTGTAGACTTTGAGGATGGCCATTCTGATCAGTGTGAGGTAATATCTCATTGTAGTTTTGATTTGCATTTATCTAATAATGAGTGATGTTGAGCATCTTTTCATGTGTTTGTTAGCCAACTGTATGTCTTCTTTGGAGAAATGTCTGTTTAGGTCTTTTTCCCAATTTTTGATTGGATTGTTTATTTTTCTGGTATTGAGTTGCATGTGCTGCTTGTATATTTTGGAAATTAATTGTCAGTTGTTTGATTTGTTATTTTCTCCTATTCTGAGGGCTGTTTTTTCACCTTTCTTGTAGTTTCCTTTGCTGTGCAAAAGTTTTTAAGTTTAATCAGGTCTCAAATGTTTTTATTTCCATTACTCTGGAAGGTGGGACATAGAGGATTTTGCTCTGATTTATGTCACGGTGTGTTCTGCCTATGTTTTCCTCTAAGAGTTTTATGGTTTCTGGTCTTACATTTAGGTCTTTAATCCATTTTGTGTTTATCTTTATGTATGGTGTTAGGAAGTGTTCTAATTTCATCCCTTTACTGTCCAGTTTTCCCAGCATCATTTATTTGAAGAGGCTCTCTTTGCTCCATTGTATATTCTTGCCTCCTTTGTGAAAAATAAGGACCCATAGGTGCATGGGTTTATTTCTGGGCTTTCTATCTTGTTCCATTAGTCTAGATTTCTGTTTTTGTGCCAGTACCATACTGTCTTGATGACTGTAGCTTTGTAGTATAATCTGAAATCAGGGAGGTTGATTCCTCCAGCTCCATTCTTCTTTCTCAAGAATGCTTTGGCTATTCAGGGTCTTTTGTGTTTCCATAAGAATTGTGAATTTTTTTTTGTTGTTGTTGTTCTAGTTCTGGGAAGTGTCATTGGTAATTTAATAGGGATCACATTGAATCTGTAGATTTCATTTGGTAGTATAGTCATTTTCACAATATTAATTCTTCCTATCCAGAAACATAGAATATCTGTCCATATGCTTATGTCATCTTTGATGTCTTTCATTAGTGTCTTATAATATTCTCTGTACAGTTCTTTTGTCTCCTTAGGTAAGGTTATTCCTAGATATTTAATTCTTTTTATTGCAATGGTGAATGGGACTGATTCTTTAATTTCTCTTTCTGATTTTTAATTGTTAGTACATAGAAATGAAAGTGATTTATATGTATTGATTTCATATCCTACAACTTTGCTAAATTCACTGATTAGCTCTAGTAATTTTCTGATACTATCTTTGGGGTTTAGCTATCTGTTTTATAAATGGTAGTGTATATATGTCAATGCTACTTTCTCAATTCATCTCACCTACTCCTCCTACTGTGTCATTGCCACAAGTCTATTCTCTACATCTGCATCTCTGTCCTGCTCTGCAAATAGGTTTATCTGTACCATTTTTTTTTGTTTCACATATATATATATATATATATATGTTAATATACAAGATTCTTTTTCTTTTTCTGACTTACTTCACTCTGTATGACCTTCCCTAGGTTCATCCACATCAATACAAATGACCCAATTTTATTCCTTTTTATGGGTGAGTAATATTCCATTGTATATATGTACCATATCTTCTTTATCTGTCGACAGACATTTAGGTTGCTTCCATGCCCTGGCCTTTGTAACTAGTGCTGTAATGAACATAGGGGTACATTTCATTTCAACTGTGGTTTTCTCAGGGTTGAGAAACCAATCCTGGTTTCCTAGGATTGAGATTTCAGGGTCATATGGTAATTAGCTGTGCTGCCACTCATTAGTCAGCACACTACAGAGTCCAGATTCAGAACCAGATTTCTAGACTCAAAGTTTTTGTACTTTTTCACTTGCTGTGAATATCACTTTAAATATATGACAGTTTTTTTTGGAAGTTTCAATCTATCTTTGGTTAGCAGGAATTCATGTTTCAGTCTCTATTTTGCCTCTTAATAGCTCTTTTGTAGCTTATTGCACATGAAAATCTTGGAGAACAATAGACAGTAGAACCACAGAATGGCAGAAACCTGAGTTTATGAAATACCAGTTGAAGGTGGAATTCCTGGAAATCAGAAATATTTGTTCTGAACAACAACAAAAAAATACACTTCTATATTATTTGACTCATTAAGGAAAAAAGCAATTTGGGTTGAATCTGGATGGCTGAGAAGAAGAGAAAGCAAATGGCATCAGAAAAAAGAAACATGAAAACACAAATAAGTGAAATGTTTTAAGGAAGACAGTGAATTTGGCTGTCTACCTTTCGAGAAAAAGATAATTCATTAAAAGACATTGAGTTATACACTGAAGGCCTTTATTCACTATTCTTCAGTAGAGTCTTGTGTACAATTTGGTCACTGGTATCATAAAATCTGCCAGAAACCTTTGGTCAAAAAGTATCTCACTAGTTTCAAAAGGTAATGGCCAATCTATTTGTATAGCATTGGATAATAATAGCCAATATTTGTGGTGTGCTTACTATGTTGAGTCCTATTCTAAGTGCTGTATATGGATTATCTCACTGAATGCTCCCAATCCTATGAAGTAGATACTATTATTAAAACATTGTACAGTAGTAGAAATTGTTTGAGACTGTTTTTTTGTTTTGTTTTGTTTTGTTTTTCAGTGACAGGAGGCATTCCCTAGTTGTAATTTGGGCTTGCCTTAATAAAATTTCTACCAGTTTCAGATTTGCCACCTTCAAATGAAACCAGGCCAGTCGGGAGAATGCAAGGGAGTCTTATTATTTCTTCTTCGCTTGAAAAAGGCATAAAATTTGTAAGTGAGCATTCAGTTTAGTTCAGTTCAGTTCAGTCGCTCAGTCGTGTCCGATTCTTTGTGACCCCATGAATAGCAGCATGCCAGGCCTCCCTGTCCATCACCAACTCCCGGAGTTCACTCAAACTCATGTCCATCTAGTCGGTGATGCCATTCAGCCATCTCTTCCTCTGTCATCCCCTTCTCCTCCTGCCCCCAATCCCTCCCAGCATCAGAGTCTTTTCCAATGAGTGAACTCTTCACATGAGGTGGCCAAAGTACCAGAGTTTCAGCTTTAACATCAGTCCTTCCAATGAACACCCAGGATTGATCTCCTTTAGAATGGACCGGTTGGATCTCCTTGCAGTCAAAGGGACTCTCAAGAGTCTTCTCCGACACCACACTTCAAAAGCATCAATTCTTCAGCCCTCAGTTTTCTTCACAGTCCAACTCTCGCATCCATACATGACCACTGGAAAAACAATAGCCTTGACTAGACGAACCTTTTTGGCAAAGTAATGTCTCTGCTTTTGAATATGCTATCTAGGTTGGTCATAACTTTCCTTCCAAGGAGTAAGCGTCTTTTAATTTCATGGTTGCAGTCACCATCTGCAGTGATTTTGGAGCCCCCCAAAATAAAGTCTGACACTGTTTCCACTGTTTCCCCATCTATTTCCAATAAAGTGATGGGACTAGATGCCATGATTTTAGCTTTCTGAATGTTGAGCTTTAAGCCAACTTTTTTGCTCTCCTTTTTCACTTTCATCAAGTGGCTTTTGAGTTCCTCTTCACTTTCTGCCATAAGGGTGGTGTCATCTGCATATCTGAGGTTATTGATATTTCTCCCAGCAATCTTGATTCCAGCTTGTGCTTCTTCCAGCCCAGCATTTCTCATGATGTACTGTGCAAAGAAGTTAAATAAGCAGGGTGGCAATATACAGCCTTGATGTACTCCTTTTACTATTTGGAACCAGTCTGTTGTTCCACGTCCAGTTCTAACTGTTGCTTCCTGACTTGCATATAGGTTTCTCAAGAGGCATATTCTTCACTAAACAAATCTTCTATTTTGCTTGGGTAGTAATTTGAGTTTTAAATTGATAAAAGACATTACATGTAAAGTATCTAAATACCCATGAGGGATATGAGGACTTCTCTTCTTGTTCACAAGCATGATCCATGATATCAACATCAATATTCTGAGTCACAGCTTATAGATATATAGGCAAAATTATTTTGCCTACATTTTTCTTGTGACTGAGAAATATATAACCAAGTGGTTTCCATAAAATTCATCTGATGCATGGAGCTATTTTAAGACTGAGAAATGCCTCCATGGGAGATTATATACACAATTATACAAACCAGTGAAAATTATACTATAGGACAAAATATGATTGGTAACACATTATTTTCTTATTGGAAGGCAATAAGTCCTTCTTTAAATATACATTAAAATTGAACTATCACTTAATAATATAGGAATAAAGATACAACACAGTCAATATTCAAGAATGCTATCTTCCTATAAATTTATCTGGGTGTTTCTACACAGTCAAATATCAATGCAACTGTGCAAATGCCCATTCAGATTTTTTGCTTATATGAGGCCAAACTGCTGTAAATGTCTAACGATTGCTTACTTTTTACCTAATGTTTGTTATTAATTAGACAAATTACAAATATTGTTTTAAACTGTAAATAAACCATATTAATCTGTACACTAGTGTACATCCGTTCTGTACTATCAAATTGACAACTTTTTGATACCTTCATTGAAAAAGGCAGTGAGTTGCCTTTTAAAATATTCATGAAAAGATTTCTGGTATCCAAATGTTAATAATGGATATTTCAAGGTGGTAAGATTTAGAGTGAGTTTGGGTTACTTCTTTGTATTTTCTGTGTTCTTTGAATTTTACATGATGTGAATATATCATTTCTAGAAAATCAATAAAGTTTTTATTTAAAAACAATACCTATGAAACTACTAGAAAAGGAAAATCTCTGGCAATGACTTCAGGAAGTAATGAACTGTAAAGCTACACCAGATTCTGGTAGACATTTTGTAATCTCATATATTTAAGAAGCTTCTTATATTGATAAGAAATTCACAAAGAGGAAATATATATGGACAACAAACCTTTAATAAAATTTAAATTCACTAATATAGATGGTATACAAATAAAGTTACAATGAAATATCCATCTACATCCATTTGTCTGGCAAAAATGAAGTTAGAGTAGAATTGAGAGAGATTCTTTGTTAAGCAAAGTAGTCAGTTTTATAAAATAAAGAACATATATATTTATATCTATATATAGATATATAAAATGAGAGGACTTTTACCCCAAACTAGTTTAGGCTTTCATTCTTCAAATCTTTAAAATATGTGGCTGATAATGTTTTCTTATATAAGAGCTAGTTCATTTTATTATATTCCCAATGCCTCTAGATCTTGCACTGACTTTTGTTATTAAACTCTTGCTTTGGTTTCAATTTTTAAAGAAGGTTGAATTATAGACTGTGGAACTTATGATATTTAACTCTATACTTCCAAGTTTATGTGGCTGTGCTCAGCTCTCTGTACTGTTTTCCTTTATCCCATCAACCTCATTTTGGCCATGGCTTGAAATACATTTATCATTCTATGACTAGAAGAAGGGAGGGAGGAAACAAGCTTGAGGCCACCTTAGGATCTGTTATGCTAGCATTTTTACATTACAGTAGAACACTGTAATTAAACAGGAAGAATTATATAATCACATATAAAAGAATGAAGTTGGACTCCTTTCTTATACCATATTAAAAAACTTAGCTAAAAATGGATCATAAGCCTAAATGTAAGACCTAAGCTATAAAATTCTTAGAAGAAAATGTAGGTATAAGTCTTAGTGATGTTGGGTTAGACAGAGTTTTTTTAGTTACAACACTAAAATCATAATTGAATGTTGTTGCTAGTTTCAATAAAAATGATTGGTCCTTTGGGGAAAAAACACAATCAACAAAATAATAAAAAATAAACTAGATAAACTATATTTCCTCAAAAGTCAAAAATCTTTATGTTTTAAAGGAGACCACTAAGAGACTAGAAAGAGAACCTATGGAATTGAAGAAAATAATTGTATACTGTATCTAGTAAGAGTCATGTCAAAAACATATAAAGAACCAACTTAAAAATTAGCAAAAGATTTGAATGGATAGTTATGCAAGGAAGACTTACAAATGATCAATAAACACATGAAAAGATACTCAACACCATTATTCATCAGGGAAATGCCAAGTAAGACCATAATGAGATATTACTTCACACCCACTAAAATGGAAGCAGTATTGGCAAGGATGGGAAGAAACTAGAACTCATGTCTTGCTGGTAGGTATATAAAACAGTGGGCTCAGTGGTAGAGAATCCAGAATCCAACTTAAGTGCAGGAGACCTGGGTTTGATCCTTGGGTTGGGAAGATCCCCTGGAGAAGGGAAAGACTACTCATTCCAGTATTCTGGCTTGGGGAAATCCATGGAGTGTGTATAGCCCATGGGGTCACAAAGAGTCAGACACGACTGAATGACTTTCAAAGGGGCTTTCCTGATAGCTCAAATGGTAAAGAATACATCTGCAGTGCAGGAGACACTGGTTTGATTCCTGGGTTGGGAAGATTCCCTGGAGAAGGGAAAGGCTATCCACTCCAGTATTCTAGAGCTTCCCTTGTGGCTCAGCTGGTAAAGAATCTGCCTACAATGAGGGAGACCTGGATAAGTCCCTAGGTTGGGAAGATTCCCTGGAGAAGGGAAAGGCTACCCAATTCAGTATTCTGGCCTGGATAATTCCAAGGAATGTATAGTCCATGGGGTCTCAGAGTGGGACATGACTTAGCAGCTTTCACTTTCAGCCACTGGAAAAACAGTGTGCCAGTGACAGACTATAGACAAAAGACACAGCATTTTTCCTGCATTTTGAATAAGTGAATCCATATTTACTTTTTGCATCAGGCTCTGAAAATTATATAGCTGACCCTGAACACAGCTCCTGGAAAGTAGGAGAATTCAAAAGTATGTAGCTTTTACAAAAATATACATTCAGTTTAGCCAGTCAGTTCAGTTGCTCAGTTGTGTCGAACTCTTTGCGACCTCATGAACCACAGCATGCCAGGCCTCCCTGTCCATCACCAACTCCTGGAGTCCACCCAAACCCATGTCCATTGTGTCAGTCATGCCATCCAACCATCTCATCCTCTGTTGTCCCCTTCACTTACTGCCCTCAATCTTTCCCAGCATCAGGGTCTTTTCAAATGAGTCAGCTCTCTGCATCAGGTGGCCAAAGTATTGGAGTTTCAGCTTCAACATCAGTCCCTCCAATGAACACCCAGGACTGATCTCCTTTAGGATGGACTGGTTGTATCTCCTTGCAGTCCAAGGGACTCTCAAGAGTCTTCTCCAACACCACAGTTCAAAAGCATCAATTCTTTGGTGCTCAGCTTTCTTTATAGCCCAAGTCTCACACCCATACATGATTACCGGAAAAACCATAGCCTTGACTAGATGGACCTTTGTTGGCAAAGTAATGTTTCTGCTTTTTAATATGCTGTCTAGGTTGGTCATAACTTTCCTTCCAAGGAGTAAGCGTCTTTTAATTTCATGGCTGCAATCACCATCTGCAGTGATGTTGGAGCCCAGAAAAATAAAGTCAGTCACTATGTCCACTGTTTCCCCATCTATTTGCCATGAAGTGATGGGACCAGATGCCATGATCTTAGTTTTCTGAATGTTGTGGGTAAATAAGAGTTTTTTTTTTTTTTTAATTATTAAAAGCACTAAAGTCACAAAGCAGAAACAGTCATAGATGCAGAAAACAAACAGGTGGTTGTAAGAGGGAAGGTTGGTAAAGGGAAAGAGAAATAGGGTGGTATGGGAGGTAAGGGAAGTTAAGAGGTATAAATGCTAAATTACAAAATAAATAAGTCATGGGGATGCAACGTACCATGTAAGGAATATGGTCAATAATGATGTAGGGGGCGGTCCTAAGGTGGCAGTGGAATAGGACAGGGAGACCACTTTCTCCCCTATAAATTCATCAAAAGATCATTTGAACGCTGAGTAAATACCACAGAACAACTTCTGAACGCTGGCAGAGGACAACAGGCATGCAGAAAGGCAGCCCATTGTCTTCAAAAGGAAGTAGGACAAGATATAAAAGGTAAAAAGAGACCCGTCCTGGGGAGGGAGTCTTAAAAGAGAAGAAGTTTCCAAACACCAGGAAACCCTCTCACCAGCGGGTCTGTGGGGAATTTTGGAATCTCAGAGGGCAACATAACCAGGAGGAAAAAATAAATAAATAAAACCCACAGATTATGCGCCTAACTGCAACTCCCAGCAGAGAAGTAGACCAGACGCTCACATCCATCACAAGCAAGCAGGGGATGAACAGGGAGGCACAGGCTGCATTGCTTAGGCTAAGGACCCTTGTCTGAATGCCCTGAGGGTAATCTCAGGGAGCTAACATGAGATAGGAACCCAAATCCTGGGATAGCCAGAGAGGGGAAAAAAAAAAAAAAAAAAGAGGAAAGAGAGAGAGAGAGAGAGAGAGAGAGAGAGAACTTTCCTGTGAAAAGCTCTAACCTAAGGCAATGCCAGGCCCGCTCACAGAACAAAGGACTGAGCGAATACCAGAGGAGAGTTAGCAGGCTGTAGACTGGCCCATCCTCCACTGGAGCCAGGGAGGCAGGCGGGCAATAGCCAGAGCCAGAAGGAAAAGGGCAGACTTGGCCCCAGAGATGGCATTCTTTACCAAACTGTGAGCAGGCTCCCAGTTGCTAACCAAGTCTTCCTGGGATCCTGAAATGTTGACATCTATCAGGAGGGTTGCAGCCATGGATCAGCACCCCAGAAAGGATGCACAACACACCTGAGATGGCACTCGAACTGCACACCCAGGAAATAGAGCAGCTGGGATCGGGGAGGTGATAAGACACACCGCTCAGCTGGGTAGGGGGCACTCGCCAAGCATCTGGTTGGCTGAGCTGCTAGGACCAGGGAAGGGCACAAAACGCAGGCCCAACTGAGTCCGTGCCTTTGTGGAGTACCCAAGAACCTGAAACTGAGTGGCATAGATCTGGGAATTGCACACAACCCAGGGCCTGCCTTTTACATTTCCCCAGCAGAGCAACCTGGAGCCTGAGAAGTGTAGACCGGGAAAGCATACACACCGTGAAAGGGGGGAAACCTAGTGTGGCCCAGACACTGTGTGCATTCCCCACACATGCCAGTGATATTTGTTTGTAGTTTTCCTCCCTCCCCACAGCACAATTGAATAAATGAGTCTAAATAAATGACCACCTTTGCACACTTGTGTCAGGGCGGAAATTAGATACTGAAGAGACTTGCAAACAGAGGAAGCCAAAACAAACAAAGAAGAGGGAATGGCTTTGGAAGTGACAGGTGCAACCGATTAAAACCCTGTAGTTAGCACTGGCTACACTGGAAGGGACTTATAGACCTTGAGTAGAAATATAACGTGGAACAAGGAACTATCTGAAACTGAACTGACCACACACTGCCCTCAACAGCTCCAGAGAAATTCCTAGATATATTTAATATTATCATTTTTTAACTTTAAAATTTGGTTTTTATTTTTAAGTTCTTTATTACAGTTTAATTTTCATTTTAAAACCTACTATTACCTTGATACTCAATAGACATGAGTTTGGGTAAACTCCAGGAGTTGGTGATGGACAGGGAGGCCTGGCATGGTGCAGTTCATAGGGTCGCAAAAAGTCGGACACGACTGAGTGACTGAACTGAACTGATTACCTTGAAAAAAAAAATGACCCTATTTTTAAATCAAATTTCACATTTATTTTTATATATAACTTTTCTAATTTTCTTTTTTTTTAATATTGTATTTTAAGAGTCTAAACTCTACTCTAGACTTTTCATCCTTGCTTTTTGGTATTTCTTATCAATTCTGTACCTTTAAGAATCTAATCTTCAGTACCCATTTTTACTTAGGAGTCTGATTGCTAGCTTCATTTCTCTCTACCCTTTTAACTCTCCTTTTTCTCCCCAGGGTCACCTCTATCTCCTCCTTCCGCCTTCTCTTATCTACTTAAATCTGTGAATCTATTTGGGTGTTCTGGGCTGTGGAGAAAATTCAGGGAACTGATAACAGTCTACATTCGTCTCTCTCCTTTTGACTCTCCCTCTTCTCCTCCTGGTCACTGCTATCTCCTTCTTCCCTCGTCTCTTCTCTATGGAACTCCGTGGACGTCTCTGAGTGTTCTAGACTGTGGAGAGCAGATACAGAATTGATTACTGGCTAGACCACTCTCTCCCTTTTTCCCCTGTTCTCCTCCTGGTCACCTCTATCTCCCTCCTATCTCTTCTCTTCTGTTCTCCATGTAACTCTGTGAACTTCTCTGGGTATCCCCTACCATGGAGAATCTTTTCAGCATTAACCTAGATGTGTTATCATCAGTGCTGTGGATGGAGAAGTCTTGAAACTACTGTAAGAATAAGACTGAAAGCCAGAGGCAGGAGGTTTAAATCCAAAACTTGAGAACACCAGAGAACTCCTTACTCCAGGGAACATTAATTGACAAGAGCTCATCCAACAGCCTCCTTACCTACATTGAAACCAAGCTCCATGCAAGAGCCAACAAAATTCAGGCAACACATACCAAGCTAATTCTCCAACAAAGCAGGAACATAAGCCTGAATACAAAAATACAGGCGGCCAAAAGACATTCTAAACCCATAGACAACTCAAAACTCACTACTGGACACTTCATTGCACTGCAGAAAGAAGAGATCCAGCTCCACCCACCATAACACCAATGCAAGCTTCCCTAACCAGGAAACCTTGACAAGCCACTTGTCCAATCCCACCCAGAGAGAGGAACCTCCACAATAAAGTGGAACCACAAACTTCCAGCATACAGAAAGGCCACCCCAAACACAGCAACCTAAACAAGATGAAAAGGCAGAGAAATATTCAGCAGGTAAATGAACATGATAAAACCCACCAATCCAAACAAAAGAGGAGGAGACAGGGAGTGTGCCTGAAAAAGAACTCACAATAATGATAGAAAATAATGATCCAAAATTTTGAAAACAAAATGGAGTTACAGATAAATAGCCTGGAGACAAGGATTTAGAAGATGCAAGAAAAGATTAACAAGGACCTAGAAAAAATAAAAAAGAGGCAATCAATAATGAATAATGCAATAACTGAGATCAAAAGTACTCTGGAGGGAACCAACAGTAGGCAACCAATAACTGAGGCAGAAGATAGGATAAGTGAGGTGGAAGATAGAATGGTAGAAGTAAATGAAGCAGAGAGGAAAAGAGAAAAAAGAATTAAAAGAAATGAGGACAAGCTCAGAGACCTCTGGTACAATGTTAAATGCTCCATCATTCGAATCATAGGAGTCCCAGAAGAAGAAGACAAAAATAAAGGCAAGAGGAAATACTTGAGGAGATAATAGTTGAAAACTTCCCTAAAATGGGGAAGGAAATAGCCACCCAAGTCCAAGAAACCCAGAGAATCCCAAACAGGATAAGCCCAAGGAGAAACACCCCAAAACACATATTAATCAAAATAACAAAGAACAAATATTAAAAGCAGCAAGGGGAAAACAATAGCCCATAAGGGGATTCCTTATAAGGATAACAGCTGATCTTTCAACAGAAACTCTTCAAGCCTGAAGTGAATGGCAGGACATACTTAAAGTGATGAAAGAGAAAAAACTACAACCCAGATTACTGTACCCAGCAAGGATCTCATTCAAATATGAAGTAGAAATCAAAAGCTTTACAGATAAGCAAAAGATGAGAGAATTCAGCACCACCAAACCAGCTCTTCAACAAATGCTAAAGGATCTTTTCTAGACTGGAAATATAGAAAAGGTTTATAAACTCAAACCCACAACAGCAAAGTAAATGGCAATGGGATCATACTTATCAATAATTATCTTAAATGTAAATGGGTCAGATGTCCCAACCAAAAGACTAAGACTGGCTGAATGGATACAAAAACAATACCCATATATATGCTGTCTACAAGAGACCCACCTCAAACCTAGGGATACATACAGACTGAAAGTGAATGGCTAGAAATAGATATTTCAGGCAAATGGAGAAAAAAGAAAGCAGAAGTAGCAATACTCATATCATATAAAATAGACTTTGAAATAAAGGTAGTGAAAAGAGACAAAGGAGGACACTACATAATGATCAAAGGATTAATACAAGAAGAAGATATAACAATTATTTTATTTTATTTTTTTTTATTTTTAAACTTTACATAATTGTATTAGTTTTGCTAAATATCAAAATGAATCCGCCACAGGCATTCATGTGTTCCCCATCCTGAACCCTCCTCCCTCCTCCCTCCCCATACCATCCCTCTGGGTCGTCCCAGTGCACCAGCCCCAAGCATCCAGTATCGCACATCAAACCTGGACTGGCAACTCGTTTCTTACATGATATTCTACATGTTTCAATGTCACTCTCCCAAATCTTCCCACCCTCTCCATCTCCCACAGAGTCCATAAGACTGATCTATACATCAGTGTCTCTTTTGCTGTCTCGTACACCGGGTTATTGTTACCATCTTTCTAAATTCCATATATATGCGTTAGTATACTGTATTTCTGTTTTTCCTTCTGGCTTACTTCACTCTGTATAATAGGCTCCAGTTTCATCCATCTCATTAGAACTGATTCAAATGTATTCTTTTTAATGGCTGAGTAATACTCCATTGTGTATATGTACCATAGCTTTCTTATCCATTCATCTGCTGATGGACATCTAGGTTGCTTCCATGCCCTGGCTATTATAAACAGTGCTGCGATGAACATTGGGGTACACGTGTCTCTTTCCCTTCTGGTTTCCTCAGTGTGTATGCCCAGCAGTGGGATTGCTGGATCATAAGGCAGTTCTATTTCCAGCTTTTTAAGGAATCTCCACACTGTTCTCCATAGTGGCTGTACTAGTTTGCATTCCCACCAACAGTGTAAGAGGGTTCCCTTTTCTCCACACCCTCTCCAGCATTTATTATTTGTAGACTTTTGGATAGCAGCCAATCTGACTGGTGTGAAATGGTACCTCATGCCTTGATTTGCATTTCTCTGATAATGAGTGATGTTGAGCATCTTTTCATGTGTTTGTTAGCCATCTGTATGTCTTCTTTGGAGAAATGTCTATTTAGTTCTTTGGCCCATTTTTTGATTGGGTCATTTATTTTTCTGGAGTTGAGCTGTAGGAGTTGCTTGTATATTTTTGAGATTAGTTGTTTGTCAGTTGCTTCATTTGCTATTATTTTCTCCCATTCTGAAGGCTGTCTTTTCACCTTGCTAATAGTTTCCTTTGATGTGCAGAAGCTTTTAAGGTTAATTAGGTCCCATTTGTTTATTTTTGCTTTTATTTCCGATATTCTGGGAGGTGGGTCATAGAGGATCCTGCTGTGATGTATGTCAGAGAGTGTTTTGCCTATGTTCTCCTCTAGGAGTTTTATAGTTTCTGGTCTTACGTTTAGATCTTTAATACATTTTGAATTTATTTTTGTGTATGGTGTTAGAAAGTGGTCTAGTTTCATTCTTTTACAAGTGGTTGACCAGATTTCCCAGCACCACTTGTTAAAGACATTGTCTTTAATCCATTGTATATTCTTGCCTCCTTTGTCAAAGATAAGGTGTTCATATGTGCGTGGATTTATCTCTGGGCTTTCTATTTTATTCCATTGATCTATATTTCTGTCTTTGTGCCAGTACCATACTGTCTTGATAACTGTGGCTTTGTAGTAGAGCCTGAAGTCAGGTAGGTTGATTCCTCCAGTTCCATTCTTCTTTCTCAAGATTGCTTTGGCTATTCGAGGTTTTTTGTTTTTCCATACAAATTGTGAAATTATTTGTTCTAGCTCTGTGAAGAATACTGATCGTAGCTTGATAGGGATTGCGTTGAATCTATAAATTGCTTTGGGTAGTATACTCATTTTCACTATATTGATTCTTCCAATCCATGAACATGGTATATTTCTCCATCTATTAGTGTCCTCTTTGATTTCTTTCACCAGTGTTTTATAGTTTTCTATATATAGGTCTTTAGTTTCTTTAGGTAGATATATTCCTAAGTATTTTATTCTTTCCGTTGCAATGGTGAATGGAATTGTTTCCTTAATTTCTCTCTCTGTTTTCTCATTATTAGTGTATAGGAACGCAAGGGATTTCTGTGTGTTGATTTTATATCCTGCAACTTTACTATAGTCATTGATTATTTCTAGTAATTTTCTGGTGGAATCTTTAGGGTTTTCTATGTAGAGGATCATGTCATCTGCAAATAGTGAGAGTTTTACTTCTTTTCCTATTTGGATTCCTTTTATTTCTTTTTCTGCTCTGATTGCTGTGGCCAAAACTTCCAAAACTCTGTTGAATAGTAATGGTGAAAGTGGGCACCCTTGTCTTGTTCCTGACTTTAGAGGAAATGCTTTCAATTTTTCACCATTGAGGATAATGTTTGCTGTGGGTTTGTCATATATAGCTTTTATTATGTTGAGGTATGTTCCTTCTATTCCTGCTTTCTGGAGAGTTCTTATCATAAATGGATGTTGAATTTTGTCAAAGGCTTTCTCTGCATCTATTGAGATAATCATATGGTTTTTATTTTTCAATTTGTTAATGTGGTGTATTACATTGATTGATTTGCGGATATTGAAGAATCCTTGCATCCCTGGGATAAAGCCCACTTGATCATGGTGTATGATCTTTTTAATTTGTTGTTGGATTCTGATTGCTAGAATTTTGTTAAGGAATTTTGCATCTATGTTCATCAGTGATATTGGCCTGTAGTTTTCTTTTTTGGTGGCATCTTTGTCAGGTTTTGGTATTAGGGTGATGGTGGCCTCATAGAATGAGTTTGAAAATTTACCTTCCTCTGCAATTTTCTGGAAGAGTTTGAGCAGGATAGGTGTCAGCTCTTCTCTAAATTTTTGGTAGAATTCAGCTGTGAAGCCGTCTGGACCGGGGCTTTTGTTTGCTGGAAGAGTTTTGATTACAGTTTCAATTTCCATGCTTGTGATGGGTCTGTTAAGATTTTCTATTTCTTCCTGGTCGAGTTTTGGAAAGTTGTACTTTTCTAAGAATTTGTCCATTTCCTCCACGTTGTCCATTTTATTGGCATATAATTGTTGATAGTAGTCTCTTATGATCCTTTGTATTTCTGTGTTGTCTGTTGTGATCTCTCCATTTTCGTTTCTAATTTTGTTGATTTTATTTTTCTCCCTTTGTTTCTTGATGAGTCTGGCTAATGGTTTGTCAATTTTATTTATCCTTTCAAAGAACCAGCTTTTGGTTTTGTTGATTTTTGCTATGGTCTCTTTTGTTTCTTTTGCATTTATTTCTGCTCTAATTTTTAAGATTTCTTTCCTTCTATTAACCCTGGGGTTCTTCATTTCTTCCTTTTCTAGTTGCTTTAGGTGTAGAGTTAGGTTATTTATTTGACTTTTTTCTTGTTTCTTGAGGTGTGCCTGTATTGCTATGAACTTTCCCCTTAGGACTGCTTTTACCATGTCCCACAGGTTTTGGGTTGTTGTGTTTTCATTTTCATTCGTTTCTATGCAAATTTTGATTTCTTTTTTGATTTCTTCTGTGATTTGTTGGTTATTCAGCAGCGTGTTGTTCAGCCTCCATATGTTGGAATTTTTAATAGTTTTTCTCCTGTAATTGAGATCTAATCTTACTGCATTGTGGTCAGAAAAAATGCTTGGGGTGATTTCTATTTTTTTGAATTTACCAAGGCTAGCTTTATGGCCCAGGATGTGATCTGTCCTGGAGAAGGTTCCATGTGCGCTTGAGAAAAAGGTGAAATTCATTGTTTTGGGATGAAATGTCCTATAGATATCAGTTAGGTCTAACTGGTCTATTGTATCATTTAAAGTTTGTGTTTCCTTGTTAATTTTCTGTTTAGTTGATCTATCCATAGGTGTAAGTGGGGTATTAAAGTCTCCCACTATTATTGTGTTATTGTTAATTTCTCCTTTCATACTTGTTAGCATTTGTCTTACGTACTGCGGTGCTCCCGTGTTGGGTGCATATATATTTATAATTGTTATATCTTCTTCTTGGATTGATCCTTTGATCATTATGTAGTGACCTTCTTTGTCTCTTTTCACAGCCTTTGTTTTAAAGTCTATTTATCTGATATGAGTATTGCTACTCCTGCTTTCTTTTGGTCCCTATTTGCATGGAAAATCTTTTTCCAGCCCTTCACTTTCAGTCTGTATGTGTCCCCTGTTTTGAGGTGGGTCTCTTGTAGACAACATATGTAGGGGTCTTGTTTTTGTATCCATTCAACCAGTCTTTGTCTTTTGGTTGGGGCATTCAACCCCTTTTACGTTTAAGGTAATTACTGATAAGTATGATCCTGTTGCCATTTACTTTATTGTTTTGGGTTTGAGTTTATACACTGTTTTTGTGTTTCCTGTCTAGAGAATATCCTTTAGTATTTGTTGGAGAGCTGGTTTGGTGGTGCAGAATTCTCTCAGCTTTTGCTTGTCTGAAAAGCTTTTGATTTCTCCCTCATACTTGAATGAGATCCTTGCTGGGTACAATAATCTGGGCTGTAGGTTATTTTCTTTCATCATTTTAAGTATGTCTTGCCATTCCCTCCTGGCTTGAAGAGTTTCTATTGAAAGATCAGCTGTTATCCTTATGGAAATTCCCTTGTGTGTTATTTGTTGTTTTTCCCTTGCTGCTTTTAATATTTGTTCTTTGTGTTTGATCTTTGTTAATTTGATTAATATGTGTCTTGGGGTGTTTCGCCTTGGGTTTATCCTGTTTGGGACTCTCTGGGTTTCTTGGACTTGGGTGATTATTTCCTTCCCCATTTTAGGGAAGTTTTCCACTATTATCTCCTCAAGTATTTTCTCATGGTCTTTCTTTTTGTCTTCTTCTTCTGGAACCCCTATTATTCGAATGTTGTAGGGTTTAATATTGTCCTGGAGGTCTCTGAGATTGTCCTCATTTCTTTTAATTCGTTTTTCTTTTATCCTCTCTGATTCATTTATTTCTACCATTCTATCTTCTAATTCACTAATCCTGTCTTCTGCCTCTGTTATTCTACTATTTGTTGCCTCCAGAGTGTTTTTAATTTCATTTATTGCATTATTCATTATATATTGACTCTTTTTTATTTCTTCTAGGTCCTTGTTAAACCTTTCTTGCATCTTCTCAATCCTTGTCTCCAGGCTATTTATCTGTGATTCCATTTTAGTTTCAAGATTTTGGATCAATTTCACTATCATTATTCGGAATTCTTTATCAGGTAGATTCCCTATCTCTTCCTCTTTTGTTTGGTTTGGTGGGCATTTATCCTGTTCCTTTATCTGCTGAGTATTCCTCTGTGTCTTCATCTTGTTTAAATTGCTGAGTTTGGGGTGTCCTTTATGTATTCTGGTAGTTTGTGGAGTTCTCTTTATTGTGGCGTTTCCTCACTGTGTGTGGGTTTGTACAGGTGGTTTGTCAAGGTTTCCTGGTTAGGGAAGCTTGTGTCGGTGTTCTGGTGGGTAGAGCTGTATTTCTTTTCTCTGGAGTGCAATGAAATGTCCAGTAGTGAGTTATGAGATGTCTATAGTTTGGGGGGGACTTTGGGCAGCCTGTATCTTGAAACTCAGGGCTGTGTTCCTTTGTTGCTGGAGAATTTGCTTGGTATGTCTTGCCCTGGAACTTATTGGCCCTTGTGTGGTGCTTGGTTTCAGTGTCGGTATGGAGGCATTTGATGAGCTCCTGTCAATTAACGTTCCTTGGAGTCAGGAGTTCCCTGGAGTCAGGGTTTGGACTTAAGTCTCCTGCTTCCGGTTATCGGTCTTACTTTTACAGTCGTTTCAAAACTTCTCCTTCTATACAGCACCATTGGTAAAACATCTACATTAAAGATGAAAAGTTTCTCTATGATGAGGGTCACTCAGAGAGGTTCACAGGGTTACATGGAGAAGAGAAGAGGGAGGAGGGAGTTAGAGGTGACCCAAATGAGATGAGGTGAATCAATAATGGAGAGAGTGGGCTAGCCAGTAGTCACTTCCTTATGTGCACTCCACAACTGGACCACTCAGAGATGTTCACGGAGTTATACAGAGAAGAGGAGGAGGAGGAAGATGACAGAGGTGGCCAGAAGGATAAAAGGGGGGAATGAAAAGGAGGGAGACAGATCCAGCCAGTAATCAGTTCCCTAAGTGTTCTCCACCATCTGGAACACACAGAAATTCACAGAGTTGGGTAGAGTAGAGGGGTTAGGGAGGAGACACAGGCGACCTGGTGGAGAAAAAGGAGAGTCTAAAGGGAGAGAGAGCAGTCAAGCCAGTATTCTTGCTCCCTAGTGAAAAATGGGTCCTGAAGATTGGGTTCTTAAAGGTACAAAATTGGTAACAAATACATAAAAGCAAAAATTAAAAATCTAGAGTAGAGTTTGGAATTTCAAAAATACGATGTTAAAGAAAAGAAGAAGGAAAAGAAAGAGAGAAAAAACGAACAAACAAAAACAAACAAGGTCGCGAAAATTGTAAAGAAAGTACAGGTACAAAATTGATAACTAATACCAAAAAGCAAAAATTAAAAATCTAGAGTAGAGTTTGGAATTTCAAAAATACAATGTTAAAAAAAAAAAAAGAAGAAGAAGAAAAATAAAGAGAGAAAACAAACAAAAACAAACAATGTCACAAAAATTATAAAGAAAATACAGGTACAAAATTGATATTATTCAGATATACAATATTATATAGAAGAAGAGAAAGAAACAGAGAAGAAGAAAAAAAGAAGTCACAGAAATTATGTAAAAAAAAAACTATAGGTACAAAATTGATAACAAATACCAAAAAGCGAAAATTAAAAATCTAGAGTAGAGTTTGGAATTTCAAAAATACAATGTTAAAGAAAAGAAGGAAAAAAAAAAAAAACAAGGTCAAAAAATTATGAAATATATATATATGAAGTTTGCTGAAGAAGAAAAAAATAGGGTCTTTTTTTTTTTTTTTTTTTTGCAAAGTAATAGGTTATAAAAGTGAAAATTAAAGGAACAATAGAGGACTTAAAAAAATTTTTTTAATTAAAAAAAAAAGAAAGAATGATCGTAAAAATAATAAAAATATATCTAGGACTTTCTTGGTGTTGTTGTGGGTTCAGTTCATTTTTGGCTAGTTCCTTGGTCAGACTTATATTTCTCAAGATCTATAGGCCCCTTCCTATGTAGTCCGTAGTGACCACAGGGTTTTGGTCTATTGCCTGTAGCTTCCAAGGCGTTTCCCTCTGTTATATCTTCTTCTGTTTGCTAGTCTCTTCAGTATCTGGTTTCTGCCCTGACACAAAGGGGACGGTGGAGGACTTTTTTTTTTTTTTTTTTTAGGCTTACTTGTTCAGCCGCGCTGTGGGGAGGGAGGAATGCTGCAAACAAATAACACTGGCGTGGGCTCGCAGTGCCTCAGCCACCCTGGGTCTGTCCCTGCTCACGGCGCATGTAGCCACCCTGCCCACACTGCTCGGGCTCTAGGTTGTTCCGCTGGGAACAATCCGAGGCTGGCCCTGGGTTGCCTGCACCTCCCAGGTCCAAGCCGCTCAGGTTCAGGCACTCGGGTAGTCCTCAGAGGTGCAGACTCAGTTGGGCCTGCGTTTTGTGCTCTTCCCAGGTCCGAGCAGCTCAGATGATGAGGTGTTTGGCGAGCGCCAATGCTGCGACTTAACGCCTCCCCGCCACTCGGTTATCTGGGTGTAAAACCGGCGCACCTTCTCAGGCAGATGTTGACCGTCCAGACCCCCAAGAAGTTTTAGTTAGCAAAGAAGCCTGCTTACAGTTTTATAGATAATGTCTCTCTGGGGCTGCGATTGCCCCCTTCCGGCTCTGGCTGCCTGTCACCGGAGGGGGAAGGTCTGCAGCCGGCTATCTCTGTTCAGTCCTTTGTTCCGTGCGCGGGCCTGGCGGTCTTAGGTTAGGACTGGCTTTTCGCGTGGTAGATATCCCACAGTCTTGTTTGCTAGCCCAAATTATTTCGCTCAGATAGCGCTCAGGGTATTCAGGCCAGATTCTTACTCTCAGCGATGCAGCCCGCGCCGCGCCTCCCTACCCAGCCCCCACTTGCTAATGGCGGATGCAGGCATCTGTGCTGCTTCTCCGCTGGGGGAGTTACCGTAGGGCTCTCAATCTGTGAGTTTTAATTGTTTATTTATTTTTTATCCCTGTTATGTTGCCCTCTGTGCTTCCAAAGCTCAGCACAGATTCGGCAGTGAGAAGGTTTCCTGGTGTTTGGAAACTTCTCTCTTTTTAAGATTCCCTTCCCGGGACGGAGCTCCATCCCTCCCTCTTTTGTCTCTTTTTTTTCCTTTAATATTTTTTCCTACCTCCTTTCGAGGAGTTGGGTTGCTTTTCTGGGTGCCTGATGTCCTCTGCTGGCATTCAGAAGTTGTTTTGTGGAATTTACTTGATGTTTAAATGCTCTTTTGATGAATTTGTGGGGGAGAAAGTGTTCTCCCCGTCCTACTCCTCCGCCATCTTCTACTCTCAACAATTATAAATATATATGCACCCAACATAGGAGCACCACAATATGTAAGGCAAATGCTAACAAGTACGAAATGGGAAATTAACAGTAACACAATAATAGTGGGAGACTTTAATACCCCACCCACACCTATGAATAGATCAACTAAACAGAAAATTAACAAGGAAACACAAACTTTAAATGATACAGTGGACCTGTTAGAACTAATTGATATCTATAGGACATTTCACTCTAAAACAATGAATTTCACCTTTTTCTAAAGTGCTCATGGAACCTTCTTGAGGATAGGTCACATCCTGGGCCAGAAATCTAGCCTTGGTAAGTTCAAAAAAATTTAAATCATCTCAAGCATCTTTTCTGATCACAATGCGGTAAGTTTCGATATCAACTACAGGGGGGGAAAAAGCTATTAAAAATACAAACATATGGAGGCTAAACAACACACTTCTGAATAACCGACAGATCACAGAAGAAATTAAAAAAAAAAGAATTCAAAATATGCATAGAAAAGAATGAAAATGAAACAACCCCAAATCTATGGGATTCAGTAAAAGCAGTACTAAGGGGGAGGTTCATAGCAATACAAGCCTACACAAGAAACAGGAGGGAAATCAAATAAATAACCTAACTCTGTTTCCCTGGTGGCTCAGACAGTAAAATATCTGCCTACAACGCGGGTAGACCTGGATTGAGTCCCTGGGTCCGGAAGATCCTCTGGAGAAGGAAACAGCAACTCACTCCAGTACTCTTGCCTGAAAAACCCCATGGACGGACAGAGCCTGGTAGGCTACAGTCTGTGGGGTCACAAAGAGTCAGACACGACTGAGCGACTTCATTTTCACACCTAAAGCAACTAGAAAAAGAAGAAATGAAGCACCCCAGGTTTAGTAGAAGAAAAGAATTCATAAAATTAGGGCAGAAATTTATACAAAAGAAACAAAGGAAACCATAGCCAAAATCAGCAAAGCTGAAAGCTCGTTCTTTGAGAAGATAGATAAAATAGACAAACCATTAGCCAGATTCCTCAAGAAAAAAAGGAAGAAGAATCAAATCAACAAAATTATGGAGAAATCACAACAGATAACAGAAATACAAAGGATCATAAGAGACTACTACCAGAAACTATATGCCGATAAAATGGACAACGTGGAAGAAATGGATGAATTCTTAGAAAAGTATAACCTTCCAAAACTGAACTAGGAAGAAATAGAACATTTTAACAGACTCATCACAGGCACAGAAATCAAAACTGTAATCAGAAATCTTCCAACAAACGAAAGCCCAAGACCAGAGGGCTTCACAGCTGAATTCTACCAAAAATTTAGAGAAGAGCTAACACCTAGCCTACGGAAACTCTTCCAGAAAATTTCAAAGAAAGGTGAACTTCCAAACTCATTCTATGAGGCCACTGGCACCCTAATACCAAAACCAGACAAAGATGCCACAAAAAAGAAAACTACAGGCCAATATCACTGATGAACATAGATGCAAAAATCCTCAACAAAAGTCTAGCAATGAGAATCCAACAACATTTAAAAAGATCATACACCATGACCAAGTGGGCTTTATCCCAGGGATGCAAGGATTCTTCAATATCTGCATATCAATCAATGTAAATGTAATACACTACATTAACAAATTGAAAAGTAAAAACCATATGATTATCTCAATAGATGCAGAGAAAGCCTTTGACAAAATTCAACATCCACTTATGATAAAAACCCTCCAGAAAGCAGGCATAGAAGGAACATGCCTCAATATAATAAAAGCCATATATGATAAACTCACAGCAAACTTTACCCTCAGTGGTGAAAAATTGAAAGCATTTCCCCTAAAGTCAGGAATGAGACAAGGGTGCCCACTCTCACCACAACTATTCAACATAGTTTTGGCAGTTTTGACCACAGCATTCAGAGCAAAAATAAATAAATAAATAAATAAAAGGAATCCCAGTCGGAAAAGAAGAAGTAAAACTCTCACTGTACGCACATCACCTGATCCTCTATATAGAAAATCCTAAAGACTCCACTAGAAAATTACTAGAGCTAATCAATGAATACAGTAAAGTTGCAGGATATAAAATTAACACATAGAAATCCTTTCCATTCCTATACTCTGGCAATGAGATAAAAGAAAGAAAAATTGAGGAAAAAATTGTATTCACCATTGCAATGAAAAGAATGATGTATTTAGGAATAAATCTACCTAAAGAAACAAAACCTATATATATATAGAAAACTATAAAACACTGCTGAAATAAATCAAAGAGAACATAAATAGATGGAGAAATATACCATGTTCATGGATTGGAAGAATCAGTATAGTGAAAATGAGTACACTACCTAAAGTAATCTATAGTTTCAAGGCAATCCTTATCAAGTTACCAATGGTATTTTTCATTGAATTGGAACAAATAATTTCACAATTTGCATGGAATTACAAAAAACCTGGAATAGCCAAAGCAATATTGAGAGAGAAGAATGGAACTGGAGGAATCAACCTGCCTGACTTCAGACTCTACTACAAAGCAATAGTCATCAAGACAGTATGGTACTGGCATAAAGACAGAAACATAGATCACTGGAATAAAATAGAAAGCCCATAGATTAATCCACGCACCTAGGGACACCTTATCTTCGACAAGGAGGCAAGAATACACAATGGAGAAAAGACAATCTTTTTAACAAGTGGTGCTGGGAAAACTGGTCAACCACTTGTAAAAGAGTGAAACTAGAACACTTTCTAACATCATACACAAAATTAAACTCAAAATGGATTAAAGATCTAAATGTAAGAACACAAAATATAAAACTCCTAGAGGAAACCATAGGAAAAACCCTCTCTGACATAAATCACAGCAGGATTCTCTATGACACACCTCCCAGAGTAATGGAAATAAAAGCAAAAATAAACAAATGGGAACTAATTAAACTGCAAAGCTTTTGCACAACGAAGGAAACTATAAGCAAGGTGAAAAGACAGCCTTCAGAATGGGAGAAAATAATAGCAAATGAAGCAACTGACAATGAATTAATCTCAAATATATACAAGCTACTCCTATAGCTCAATTCCAGAAAAATAAGCGACCCAATCAAAAAACGGGCCAAAGAACTAAATAGACATTTCTCCAAAGAAGACATACAAATGACTAACAAACACATGAAAAGACGCTCAACATCACTCATTATCAGAGAAATGCAAATAGAACAGTCTTTTAGATTCTGTGGGAGAGGGCGAGGGTGGGATGATTTGGGAGAATGGCATTGAAACATGTATAATATCATGTGTGAAACAAATCGCCAGTCCAGGTTTGATGCATGATACAGGATGCTTGGGGCTAGTGCACTGGGATGACCTAGAGGGATAGTATGAGGAGGGAGGTGGGAGGGGGGTTCAGGATGGGGAACATGTGTACACCCATGGAGGATTCATGTTGATGTATGGCAAAACCAATACAATAGTTCAAAGTATTAGCCTCCAATTAAAATAAATAAATTTATATTAAAAAAAACACAATGAGGTACCATCTCACTCTGATCAGAATGGCTGCTATCCAAAAGTCTACAAACAGTAAATGCTGGAGAGGGTGTTGAGAAAAGGGAATGCTCTTACATGGTTGGTGGGAATGCAAACTAGTACAGCCACTATGGTGAACAGTGTGGTGATTCCTTAAAAAACTGGAAATAGAACTGCCATATGACTCAGCAATCCCACTGCTGGGCATACACACTGAGCAAACCAGAATTGAAAGAGACACGTGTACCCCAGTGTTCATTGCAGCACTGTTTACAATAGCCAGGATGTGGAAGCAACCTAAATGTCCACCAGCAGACAAATGGATAAGAAAGCTGTGGTACATATCTGCAATGGAATATTACTCAGCTATTTAAAAAGAATGCATTTGAATCAGTTCTAATGAGGTGGATGAACCTGGAGCCTATTATACAGAGCATAGTAAGTCAGAAAGAAAAACTCCAATACAGTATATTAACACATATATATGCAATTTAGAAAGATGGTAATGATGATCCTTTATGTGAGACAGCAAAAGAGACACAGATGTAAAGAACAGACTGTTGGACTCTGTGGGAAAAGGTGAAGGTGGGATGATTTGAGATAATAGCATTGAAATATGTATATTATCATATGTGAAATAGATCACCAGTCCAGGTTTGATGCATAAGGCAGGGTGCTCAGGGCTGGTGCGCTGGGATGACACTGAGGGATAGGATGGGGATAGAGGTGGGGGAGGAGGGTCAGGATGGGGAACACATGTACACCCATGGCTGATTCATGTGAACGTATGGCAAAAACCACCACAATATTGTAAAATAATTAGCCTCCAATTAAAATTTTAAAAAATATTGATGCAATATCATTGTACAGTGACAGATGGTAACTAGCCTTATCATGGTGACCATTTTGTAATGTATACAAATAACGAATCACTATGTTGCACACCAGAAACTCAGTTTTATAGGCCAATTATGATTTAAAAAACAAAGAAACCCACAGAAAAAGAGATCAGAGGTGAGAATATAGGGAAAGAGGTAATTCGATGAAGATGGTCAAAGCATCAGACTTTTAGCATCAAACTTCCAGACCCATGGATCAAACCCAGATCTCCTACACTTCAGGCAGATTCTTTATTGTCTGAGCTACTGGGAAAACCCAATAACAATATATATGATCATAATTACAGAAATATAAACATGTATATATGGTAAATTATTGATATGAAACCAGCAAAATGATGGTAGTTGTACAAAGTTTGTTTTATTGCACACAAGTTTCTCTATTTTAAAAATAGTATTGCTCTAGATTGAGCATTTGCCCACCCCCTCCCCCACAAATTCATATGTTGAAGTCTAATGCCAGTTTGTTGGTATGAAGAGATATGACACTTGGGAAGTGTTTAGATCCTGAGTGTGGAACCCTAATGAGTGAAATAAGTGCTTTTATGAGAGAGATTTAACAGAGTTCCCTTCTACCACACACTGTGACAAGGGGCCATGAACCAGAAAGTAGGCTCTCATCAGACATGGAATCTGCTAGAACCCTGATCTTAGACTCTCCATATTTCAAAATAGTGAGAAATAAATGTCTGTTGTTTATAAGCTTCTTAGTCTATGATATTTGGTTAAGCAGCCTGAACAGACGAAGACGGGTATACAACATTATTTTTCTGAGAATAAAAATTTTCAATCTTTGTACTAGGGTGCCTAAGAAAATATTGAACCAATTATAATAATTTTATGTATAGTGTCACCTGGAAGCAAAATCAGATGAAATCATTTCTGAGGGCCTTTTGGCTACAATAAATTTTATTTCAACTTTTATTAAAAAAAAAGTATAGGATACATATTCTTTAAGAAACATTAAAAAAAAAAAAAAAAACCTTGAAATTCAGAAAAGAGAATTCAGCCAAATCATATATAAATAATATGAACAATTTCTAATTGAGCTTATTTAAAGTAAATCTCTCATGTGAAGAGTTGACTCATTGGAAAAGCCCCTGATGCTGGGAGGGGTTTGAGGTAGGAAGAGAAGGAGACGACAGAGGATGAAATGGCTGGATGGCATCACCGACTCGATGCACATGAGTTTGGGTGAATTCCAGGAGTTGGTGATGGACAGGGAGGCCTGGCGTGCTGTGATTCACGGGGTCTCAAAGAGTCAGAGACGACTGAGCAACTGAACTGAACTGAACTGAACTGAAAGTAAATCTCTCACCTATGTTAATTTCTATAAGTTTCTAGATCTTTTAATCAATGTTATCATTTCTATTGCAAATTCAAGTGCATATCCTATTTGGATATTTATAGTATTTGGAGGGTCAATCACACATGACTGGGTGATTATTCTTCCAATACCTCTACAGCTCTAAAATTTTAGCATCACTAATTATTAGAGAAATATAAACTATAGTAATATATCACCTCACATGGTCAGAATGGCCATCATCAAAAAAATGTATAAACAATAAAATCTGGAGAGTGTGTAGAAAAAAGGGAAACTTCCCACACTGTTGGTGGGAATGTATAGCCATTAAGGAGGAAGAGCATCTTCTAAAAAACTACAACTAAAGTAACTATATGACCCAGCAATCCCACTCCTAAGGATATAGATCCAGGGTATTCGAAGGAGAGACGGCGTAGGCGAAGATCAGGAAACAATTGCTTAATTAAATGTTAATTAAGGATATAAAGAGTAATAGAATGAGGATAGCTCAGTAAAATTCAGTGAAGAAAAGAGGCTGAATAATTCAGCCAGAAGGTAAGAGAAAGAACGACATGGTGAGACCAAGTTTCGGTGAACAAGGCCCGCACTTTATTTTTCAAAGTAGTTTTTATACCTTAAGTTATGCACAGAGGATAATGGGGGAAGGGGTAGAGTCTTGCAGCAAACCAGGCTTTCTTCCTGCAAACTTATCATATGCAAAAGCTTAGGTGATTTGCATTATCTTCTGGCCCGGAGGCCTGTGAACATTTTAAGACCTTTTCTTCAGAAAACTTATTTTTCTCTAAAGGTGATTGGTCAGGAGCCACCCTCCAAAAGCATTAGATAAAGTTGCATTCCTACAGAGCAAAGGTGTGGTGGGCTACAACAAGAAAAAGAATTAACTCAAGGGTCCCAGGTTACAAACATTAAAGCTACTGTTTACACCAACTATATTAATCAATACACTGCCAGGGACACAGCAAGTAAGGGATATGGAAACTTAGCAGCAAACATTGGCCCAACAAGTGAAAATCCCTTCACCAATACAATTTCTAATCAATCTTTTAACTACTCAAAAGAATCTGTGTTTAGACAGTTTAGAACATCTCCTGCCTCTCACAGTTGGGAGGCTCCGAACAATCAATGAGGCCGGAAAAACCTATTCAGGCAGGTTAGAGGATTTCCAAAGGAGTTTGTAGGTTAAACACTGTCACACCCAGGAATTATTAACTGGAGCTGTAAGCTAACTTTTTTCAGAGAGGTAGTGGGGGACAGCCCCCCGTAAAGTCAGAGGTGTAGGTGAAAGCACAAAGCAGAAAGTAGGCAGACTCTGGTTTTGGGGGTAGATGCTCGAGAATTTCCAGGGGGACTCCTGAAGCTCGATCCCGCCTTTGCGTATGCCGAGCCTCCTTCCTCATGACCTTTGTCATGGGCGGAGTTCCTCACGCTGGCTACCGGCAGTGATAGAATTTCCAGTTGAGCTATTCCAGATCCTGAAAAGTGCTGCACTCAATATGCAATATGCACTCAACATGCAATATGCCGGCTCCCGGCATCTCCCCCTTTTTTATTTCTTAAAACAGCCAGATGCAGCTCAGTCGCGAGCTTTTGAATGTTCTGCGGAAGAATCCTGACAATACAAGGAAGAATGATTATGAGAAGCATAACTAGAACTAAAGATATTAGACAGAATGTTTTTTCCAGAAATAAAAGTTAGAGAAGGTGAGAAAAAAGTCATTAGCTGCTCCAGCGGTGGTAAAATCCAGTCGACAGTGTTCCAGGGTCTGTATTTGATTATGAAATTTCCCTAAGTCCAGGCCAATGTCAGAGCTGTTCCAAACACCTGAGATATGATTTTTGATTTTTTCCCATTCATAATCTGTCTCGTTTACCTTTAAAGGTGTCACGCATATCCACCAGTAATCAGCGTGGCAAGACAGAGCCATTTTCACTTTTAAAGCCTGTAACTCAGTCCCAATATGCATTATTGCCTCTTCTAAGGCGTCTACTCTCATCTCCAATTTTCTATCTATAACTTCCTGTGTTGCTAGAGTTAAAGAGACACTTTTAGACATGGTATCAACATATTGGGCAGTATGCACTTGTTGAGTCAATGATATTGCTGCCACAGTAACAGAAGTAATTGCTGCTATTAAAGCTGATATTCCTAAAATAAGTACCCACAAATTGTCATGATCACATTAAATCTTGTAGTTGTTGTAACACAGCAAGACTATAGTTAACATATCAATAAGTGGTTACATCATAAGATAAGGTGGACGTTGTAACACTACAAAGGAGCAAACATTATATTGAGGGTTTAAACAAGATAAGAGCATGCATTGTTCACAAGTCACTACATTGGGTCCACCAGTGAAAGTCACATGTACATTAAATTTTCCAGAATCATTGGTAAAGAGAAAAACATAAGGAGAGGGTAGACAAGCCAAAACAGAATAAGTAGAATTATTTTCTGGTTGGAGTTCGCACTGCAGCAGCCCCGTCGGTCCCGCCGGGATCTCGATGTTTATCTTGCCTCCCCTTCCGGCGGGCTCCTCTCTTGTGATCGAAGCTATGGGGGAACTGGATGTCTGGGGGTCTGCAACATGGCGAATCAACCTGTCCTGGATCTAAATTAGAGAATCTGCATCCTGTGGAAAAATACAAGCACATCCTCGACCGCTAGTTAATAATGGGTCAGGACCCTTCCATTGTCCTGAGAGGAGGTCCTTCCATTTGACTAATGGTTTTGCATTTAATTGCTCCAGGCATCAATGACGAAGCATTGCAGTAGTTCCAGCCAGATCAGTATTTAGAATACGAAAAGAGCATGTTGCAAGATTTGATGGGGAGAACTATACGTAAACTCCCCTTCTTTTAGTTTTTGAATTTGGATTTTTAATGTTTGATGCGCTCTTTCAACAATGGCCTGGGGATTATAAGGGATGACAGTATTATGTTTAATTTGAAACTTTATACAAAATTCCTGAAAAGACTTAGACGCAGGAGCATTGTCAGTTTTCAGAGCTTTTAGCAGGCTCAAATATGAAAAACAAATAAAGAAATGTTGTATTACATCTTTAATTGCCTCTCCAGTACGAGCAGTTGCAATAATAAAATGAGAAAAGGTATCTAAAGTTACATGAACAAAGGACAGTTTTCCAAATGAAGAGACATGAGTTACATCCATTTGCCAGAGTACGTTAGGTTTGAGACCGCGAGTATTAACTCCCATAGGTAGACTATTATAAACAGTGGGGCAATATAAGCAAGAACGCACAATTTCTTGAGCAGTCTCTCTGGGAATTTGGAATTGATATCTTAAAGCAGTAGCATATTGATGATGAAGTGAGTGAGAGGCTCTGGCCTCCTCAATCACAGTAGCCACTGTATTTCAGGTTAACAAGTCAGCCAAATCATTAAAGGCATTTTAAGGGCCGGGCAATCCGGAATGAGCCCGAATGTGTCCAATGAAAAATATTTTATTTCTTTTCCAAATTTGTTGCTGTAATTTAGTTAACAAATGAAATATGGTAGTTTTATTTTCAGGCAAAACCGCAGTTTCAATGTGTGGAAACAACCTGACAATATACTGAGAATCAGAATAAAGGTTAAATTCCTCATCTGCAAACATAGCAAAAGCCTCTATGACTGCTGTTATTTCAGCTCTTTGAGCTGAAGTTTCCTGTGTTTTTAAAACCTTTTGGTGATTTTTAGTAACTATGGAGGCTTTACCGTTTGCTGACCCATCAGTAAAAACTATTTGAGCATTTGGAATAGGAGATTGTTTACATCTGACAGAAAAAATAACTGGATGTCTGGATATAAAATTCAGCAAAACATGCGAGGATAAATGATGCAAAAATTTTGACCAAAATAGTTTCCTATAGCAATCTGCCAATTTTCAAACATTAGAAGAGCATCAAGTTGTTCCTTATTATATGGAATTACAATTTCTGATGGCTCTTTACCAAATAATTCAATGTTCCGCTTTTTTCCTTTAATATCAAAGTAGCTATCAATCCCGGATAAGAAGCCACTACAGTTTTAGTTTGAGCAGGAAGATGTACCCACTCTAGGGGGCTGTTTTGCTATAAAACCAATTTTTTGTCTGGCCACCCCAATTACACCTATGGGGGTTTTATTGCAAAGGAATTATCAAGCAGTTGTCAATTTAATTTTAAAAATTTTTTAAAATTTACATTTTAACAACATAAATTTAGAGATATGTTAATTTAGGTCTAATGTTTAGTTTAGGTCTCTATAAATTTAAATAATAAATGTATAACCTCCTTATCTCATTTTAATATACAGATATACCTAAATGCAAAATGTATTTATATATGGCAACAAGTATAGACTTATTGACATAATATACTTGAATTAATCTTTATAATTAATGTTAATTAATATATATTACAGCAATACAACACGTAGACAGCTAATACCAACCAACACAAACCAATGTACTGTAATAATACATGTCACACATATATAATTATACAGCATACAGAACATATATCATCACAGCACATCAATCCATACCAATTAATATCAGCCACACACATTATATTACTGCAATATACATTTAATTATACAGTATATATATAATACATATATTGATTTATATACAAATTAAGTAAGTATAGATCTATAAATAGAATTAGGTATACCTTTATTATGTTTTATTTATACCCATACCTAATTAGGCAAACTGTAGTTAGGCAAATATATTTATATTACGTATTTATAACAATATATAAAGTATTGTTAATTGTACCACCTGTTGATAACTAAGAAATTGAGAAAACCCTTCTCTGAGTATCTCCTATTTGAGACAGCACGTCCCTCCCCCATAGGGTAAAGGGGAGCGTAGGAACTACATACGGTTGGAAAGTTCCACAGGTATCCTCAAACTGCCAATCTAACATTTTTGAACTTTTAACGACTGTGGGGGCTTGAGGGCAAACGAAACAAAATTTGACCCCTGAAATCTATCAGGGCAACTTGACAATCATCACTATTTTGTAAAAGACTTGCAGTTGATCCTTATTGAGTGAAATTATTATATTTGCTACTTCTTTTCTAAAAAGTTCCACACTTCTTTTTTCCTCCTTTTATAATTAATTGTGCCACCAAGCTGGGATAAGATAAAACTATTTTTCTTGGGGTCACTGGTAGATGGAACCAATGGGCCTTTTTGTCACAAGCACCCTGTAGGTGTATGTTTTATGGCAAGAATAATTTAATCTCATCTTTTGGTAATATTAATCCTAATTAACTGATCATTTAAAGTCTCATCTACTTTAACAAGAGCCAACTCTGTCTCACTAGTCAACTTAGAACTGGAATTAGGGTCGCTTTTTAAGCAATTAAACAAAGGCTTTAAATCTGCAGTAGTCAGTTTTAAATGTGGGCATATCCAATTAATGTCCCCTAATAATTTTTGGAAATCATTTAAAGTTAGTAAACAATCTCTCCGCAGCTTCAAAGGGGCGTTATTAGTTTTTAAAACTTTTGGCCGACCTAAATATGAGAAGTAAGTAAACAGGTGTTGCACAACATCTTTATAAGCTTCTCCAGTTATCGTTTTGTAACCTAAATCTGGTCTATAGCTTTTTAGATGACAAGCAACCATCTAATCTTTGCTTGAATACTTCCAACAACAGGAAACTCACTACTCTTCAAGGTTTTAAACTCTCCCTCACCTTTTTCTCTACAGCATTCCCAACCTGCATATCACTTTCTCTAATCTCAACTCATTTTCAGTAGTATGTGTTGGCCAGGAGCTGGGTCAATCTTTCCCAGCAATGTTAAGAGACGTCTGTTCCTGTGTCTAATAGCCCTGACAGTTTATTTTCTTGAATTAAAAGATCTTTTAAAGGCCTTGGAGCTGTAATTCCCTGCACCCAAAAAGCTAGATCACTAAATCTAAATGCTCTGTGGCTCTTAGCTTGAGAAGTCAAGGTTTTTCTTGTCTAATAGTAAGGTAAAAGCAAAAACTGTGTTATTCTTTGACCTTTATTAATTTGCACAGTTTTGGTAGGCAGCGAGATCAAAACTTTTAATTTCTCCAATATAATCAGAATCTACTACACCATACACCACCCAAATTCCTTGAAAAGAAAGCGAGCTATACCCTAGCACAAGTCCTACAATGCCCTCAGGCAGGGGGCCAGCCACTCCCATTGGAATCGGAGCAACCGAAAGTCAGGGGTTAAAATTGTTGCTAAATCCCCTTACCGGTCCACTTTTTTCTTAGCCTGGGTGAGATCCCCCCTGAGGGGGTTTTCTCCAAAGAGCGCGCTCTGCATATTGTGCACGCAGTCTGTTTTAAAATCTCCACTGTTCAAAAAACTTTTTATCTTCCTCAGTCTTAGGCAACACTTTGAGAGGCTTTGGGGGCAAAGTGGGGAACTCTTGGGCCCTGGAAGGCGCAAACGGAGGCGGCAGCAATGGCCTTAAATCAGAAAGTGGTGGATAAGTTTTTTTTTTGTTTGTTTGTTTTTTTTTTTTTTTTAAGGTTTGTGCAGTGGGGGTGGGGGGGAGGGGGAGCTCGCCAGGACACCTGGTCACAGCGTCTCTTACAGTCTCTCTCTCTCTTCCTCTCTTCCTGCTTTTCTCACTTTTCTCTCCCCCTTCCTTTTTCGCTACCCTTCTCTTTCCTTCGTTTCTTTCCCTTTACCCTCTTCTCTTCCCTAATTTTTTTTTTTTTTTTATCTTTTTCTCTGTATCTCCTATTTCAACTTCCTTTCTCTATCTTGCTGCGTTCCCTGATTCCTTCCTTCTCCGTTCTTCTCCTTTTCACTCTTTAGCTCTTTCTCTATCTTTAGATCTTTCTCTATTTTCTTTCCTTTTTTCTTTTTCACTTTTTTTTGTTTGTTTGTTTGTTTTTCTTTTTTTTTTGCTTGGGTGAGGCCCCCCTGAGGGGGTTTTCTGCAAGGAGCAGGCTCTGTATATTGTGTATTTTTTAAAAGCTCCTTTGTTTAAGAGAAATCTTTTTTATCTTTTTCAGCTTTAGGCAATGTTCTGGGAGACTTTGGATGTAAACTGGGGAATTTTTAGGCCCTGGGAGGTGCAAGCGGAGGTGGAGTAGTCGCCTTAAATCAGAAATTGTTGGATAAATTTTAAAGGTTTGTGTAGAGGGGGAGGGGGCTCTCCAGGGCGCCCGGCCGCAGCGTCCTGTAAGCCCTCTCCTTCCTCCGGAGGTAGAGCACAGTCTCCCTCCTTATCTTCGTCAATGGCAGAAAATATGATCTGCGCAGAAGGTGGAGACCCACTACCATCCACCGCTATAGCCTCTCCCATAGACTATCCCACAGCCTCATGACGAGGGTCCAGAACATTTTTAATCATATTTATAGGATAAGCTTTTAGTTGTTTTTTACCTTCACCCAAGTATCTAAATTAACAGTAGCCTCTTTAACAGTTTCAAGATTACTTGTATAAAGAGTTGCCATTCTTAGTTTCGTGTTACCCATGTCAGAAAATTAAGTATAATAGAAGATAAAGCTTTTAGCTTTTAAAAGATCAGGCTCTTCTTTGGCCTTTTAACTTCAGAAAACCGTTTTCTTTCTCTAAGTCTAACTCTTTAACACTTTCAACACTTCCCACTCCTCTCGCCCTGTCTATCCTACAGGGGGGTCCGCGGCACCCTTGAGTGGGGTCCTAGCCGTCCCGAACACTGGAAGAACAATAGGGCTGGTGACCCAGATTGTTCCGGGGGAGGAACAGTAGGCTGATGGCCCAGACTGTTCCAAGGGAGGAGCAGTAGGGCTGGTCACCCAAACTGCTCCGTGGGGGAACAAGAGGGTTGGTCACCCAGTTGTTCCGAGAACGGGGAGCAATAGGGCTGATGGCTCTGATTGCTTTGGGGAGCTTACCTTCGAAAGCCCCACGTTGGGCGCCACCTGCCGGGGACCAGCCCCGGCTGATCCAGGGTATTCGAAGGAGAGACGGCGTAGGCGAAGATCAGGAAACAATTGCTTAATTAAATGTTAATTAAGGATATAAAGAGTAATAGAATGAGGATAGCTCAGTAAAATTCAGTGAAGAAAAGAGGCTGAATAATTCAGCCAGAAGGTAAGAGAAAGAACGACATGGTGAGACCAAGTTTCGGTGAACAAGGCCCGCACTTTATTTTTCAAAGTAGTTTTTATACCTTAAGTTATGCACAGAGGATAATGGGGGAAGGGGTAGAGTCTTGCAGCAAACCAGGCTTTCTTCCTGCAAACTTATCATATGCAAAAGCTTAGGTGATTTGCATTATCTTCTGGCCCGGAGGCCTGTGAACATTTTAAGACCTTTTCTTCAGAAAACTTATTTTTCTCTAAAGGTGATTGGTCAGGAGCCACCCTCCAAAAGCATTAGATAAAGTTGCATTCCTACAGAGCAAAGGTGTGGTGGGCTACAACAAGAAAAAGAATTAACTCAAGGGTCCCAGGTTACAAACATTAAAGCTACTGTTTACACCAACTATATTAATCAATACACTGCCAGGGACACAGCAAGTAAGGGATATGGAAACTTAGCAGCAAACATTGGCCCAACAAGTGAAAATCCCTTCACCAATACAATTTCTAATCAATCTTTTAACTACTCAAAAGAATCTGTGTTTAGACAGTTTAGAACATCTCCTGCCTCTCACAGTTGGGAGGCTCCGAACAATCAATGAGGCCGGAAAAACCTATTCAGGCAGGTTAGAGGATTTCCAAAGGAGTTTGTAGGTTAAACACTGTCACACCCAGGAATTATTAACTGGAGCTGTAAGCTAACTTTTTTCAGAGAGGTAGTGGGGGACAGCCCCCCGTAAAGTCAGAGGTGTAGGTGAAAGCACAAAGCAGAAAGTAGGCAGACTCTGGTTTTGGGGGTAGATGCTCGAGAATTTCCAGGGGGACTCCTGAAGCTCGATCCCGCCTTTGCGTATGCCGAGCCTCCTTCCTCATGACCTTTGTCATGGGCGGAGTTCCTCACGCTGGCTACCGGCAGTGATAGAATTTCCAGTTGAGCTATTCCAGATCCTGAAAAGTGCTGCACTCAATATGCAATATGCACTCAACATGCAATATGCCGGCTCCCGGCAGATATAGCCAGAGAAAACCATAATTCAGAAAGATATATACACTGCAATGTTCACTGCAGCACTATTTACAAGAGCCAGATCATGGAATCAACCTAAATGTCCATCGAAAGAGGCATGGATAAAGAAGGTGTGGTACATATACACAATGGAATATTAGTCATAAAAAAGAAAAAAACTGTGCCATTTACAGTAACATGGATGGACTTAAGATATTGTCATACTGATTGAAGTAAATCAGACAAAGAAAGATAAATATCACATGATATTACTTAAATGTGGAATCTAAGTAAAAGTGATATAAATAAACTTATTTACAAAACAGAAAAAAATAAAATTTTAAATTTTTGTTCATCATGGAATTTTTATATTAATTTTGATATTTTCTAATATTGGATGAGATGGCTGGATGATCACTGACTCGACGGACGTGAGTCTGAGTGAACTCCGGGAGTTGGTGATGGACAGGGAGGCCTGGCGTACTGCGATTCATGGGGTCGCAAAGAGTCGGACATGACTGAGTGACTGAACTGAACTGAATATTGTATTAAAATACTCTTATCTTGATGTCTGAGATTTTTAGAAGTCCCTTAAATTTCTTGCCTGAGGTGAGTGCCTCAATCACATTTGGCTAGTCTCTGCAATATTTATAATCTTGTATTAAGAAATTAAAGTAAACTAATACCTTATCACTGCAGATGGTGACTGCAGCCATGAAATTAAAAGACACTTACTCCAAAAATAGTTGTGACCAACCTAGATAGCATATTGAAAAGCAGAGACATTACTGAGAGAGTCATTTTCTAGGTAGGTTGATAAGGAGTCTAGGGGTCCCCAAGGAGAGAGGGGTCTGGAATTCTCAAGGAGGAAGAAAGGACAAACTTTTTTTCTTTCTTCACATTCCTTAGGATTATATAACAATAATGTATCCTGCCTAAGGACAGTCTTTGGATTAAACCTTCTGTTATCTTAAAATGTAAATTATGGGAGTAGACCTGGTCTTTACAAGGATGTATCCTGCCTGAGGACAGTGTTATCTTAAAATGTAAATTATGGGAGTAGGTCTGATGAGGTCTTTACAACCTCCAGACGTTCTTTGGATTATATAACTTCATTGTTAACACTAGCAAGTGGGTACTCTTTCTGCCCCCTTCTGATGCCTATGTCAGAAGCTTTCTCTATCTCCTTTATACTTTAATAAAACTTTATTACACAAAAGCTCTGAGTGATCAAGCCTTGTCTCTGGCCCCGGATTGAATTCTTCTCCTCCAGCGGCCAAGAATCCTGGTGTCTTCGCATGATTCAATAACAACCTTTCATTACCTTGCCAACAAAGGTCCATCTAGTCAAGTGTATTGTTTTTCCAGTGGTCATGTATGGATGTGAGAATTGGACTGTGAAGAAAGCTGAGCGCCGAAGAATTGATGCTTTTGAACTGTGGTGTTGGAGAAGACTCTTGAGAGTCCCTTGGACTGCAAGGAGATCCAACCAGTCCATTCTGAAGGAGATCAGCCCTGGGATTTCTTTGGAGGGAATGATGCTGAAGCTGAAACTCCAGTACTTTGCCCACCTCATGTGAAGTGTTGACTCTTTTGAAAAGACTCTGATGCTGGAAGGGATTGGGGGCAGGAGGAGAAGGGGACGACAGAAGATGAGATGGCTGGATGGCATCACTGACTCGATGGACATGAGTCTGAGTGAACTCCGGGAGTTGGTGATGGACAGGGAGGCCTGGAGTGCTGCGATTCATGGAGTCGCAAAGAGTCGGACATGACTGAGCGACTGAATGGAACTGAACTGAATACCTTATCATTTGTTTGGGTTAATTATGAATTATACTTTTCTTTCTATGACAATAATAGAGATTTATATTTTTTAAGAGCCCCCATGTTTTTTCACATGAAGACATCTAGAAATAAGGCCTGTTCACTTTAAGAGGTACTCTAAGAAGTGGTAAAGTGAATAATGTAAAGCGCAGTCCAAATTGCCTCTTGAGATCAGTGTGGGAAACTGGAACCTGTGATTTTATCCCATTTTCCATGTCAACTAAGATGAATATAAAGTGCAATAAAAGTGGAATGGCACTTATAGCACAGCACATATAATTCACTCATGAATTCACTTATTTTCAATATAAAGTGAACACTTTTTCTAGATTTGTTTCCCAAAGCCAAGAGTTCTCATTGCAACATCCCTCAGATTCTCTCCCAGAGTTCAAGCTGTAGGAAGAATATAAAAGCCCTCATTAGCTTGAAGGTTAAAACAGGTGTTGCACCCTTTATATTGGTAAAGTGTTTGGGTATTTAACTCAGATCTGGGTTCAAATTTTTTGCAAGAATCAAATGAAATAATTTTAATAAAGCAGTTAATACAGTGCCTGATCCATACTTAGTGCTTGTAATATAGATAGATGATAGATGTAAATACAGATAAGGATGTAGAATGTATAAAAACAAACATATTCATATGTATAGAATTGTACATATTTTCCTGCTTCTTGCATAAATTCAGAGAGAGTTCCTTTTAGAGGTTAACTCTTATTTAAATCTGCTGCTGCTGCTGCTGCTAAGTCACTTCAGTCGTGTCCCACTCTGTGCGAGCCCATAGACGGCAGCCCACCAGGCTCCTCTGTCCCTGGGATCCTCCAGGCAAGAATATTGGAGTGGGTTGCCATTTCCTTCTGGTTAGAGCATTAAATGAGTTGGCAATGACACCTCGGGTGCCAAAGTGTACCATATATTCCATATAAGGAAATATAGTTTATTCTGTATTCTGCCCCACTCAAACTTAGAAATCACACATATAAGAATCTTATTTTAAAGAAATAGCCTGTTTTGTAAGCTCTTTAATACCAGAGGGTTGTTCAATGAATACATTTTAATACATTTAAACCTCCTTTAGGTAATATATCGCCTTGTAAATATAATATTAACATATTTCTATGGCTGTATATGATGAGACTACAAGGCAAATTACATCTCTAAACATAAAAATGAATGTAGTATTTTTTTCTTCTAAATGCCAAATTAGTGAACTAGATTAGGAGGTTTTATTCATAGGGACGATTAATTATTTTATGACTCTAGTCTCAATTTCTTAGAATTATCCCCTTCTTTCATGATTATATTTTCCCTCAGGACCACTGATAAGATAATTCCGATCTATTTATATATAACTAGATTCTCAGATTCAAAGTAGTAGACAATTGTTAATGCAAAGCAAGGCCGTATTTACAGGAGATGCACTAAGCTCTATATATTAATAGGTGTTGACATCTATCCAAAGATAGCTTTCCTACCAGTCATTATTTATTTCCTTGTAGGAACTCAAATTCCAACCATTAAAATCACTTGTGGGTGACAAATAGTAAACGTGAAGAATGGAAGGAGTTGTCTTTAAAAGATTAATGTTGAAAAACTCTTCATAGATAAAATGACAAGGCAACTTTTAAAAGTTCCCCATGTTGGGATTAACATACTTTCCCATTGTTGAAGACAAAAAGAAGGAGATACTGAGAGGCTGGGATGCAGGATCTCAGCATATATCATTTTCGTTGCTGAATTATGTCTTTGTAAAAGTTCTCTGGAAAAAAAAATGCTCTCTGATTAACTGCTTTAATAAAGAGTTACAATTTTGAAAAAGTTTTAAAACATGCTAATAACTAATCTTAAACATGACTGTGACTTACAGAATAATGAAGTTATGGTAGTCATGTCTGGTAGCAGTAAAGCTAAATTTGCAGCTGTGGGTTTTTTAATCTTTTTTTTTTTTTTAATAGGTGAAAACATCTTTCAACATTGACTCTGAAAAACTAAGGACACAAAATAACAGTAATGGTGTATGGAATAAATGAATAAAGCATAAAGCCCTCTTAAAGCAAGGTTATTTGTTGGAGGAAAAAGGCTAAGACATTACTACCCTGGAAAGGTTTCTCAGGCTTTTCACATTCTCTGTTAGCTTGGGATGCAGTTTAATGACACAAACCAAAAACTGACTGACAGAATTTTAGCTTGAAAGGAAATAGTCATTTGATATATCTTTCTATAGCAAGTACAGTAAAACTTTGAGTGGCCTACCTACTTATTTTGTTAGTTTGCTATTTCTTTTAACTCTGCATACAGTGTATTTTGCCTGTGAGAAAAAAATCTATAACTTTATGTCCTCAAATATTTGGTCTTTTTGTTTAAATTTTCTGTGTTTCACACCACGTTTAGAAATGCCTTCTTGAGTCCCACACAAAAACATTTCCCTGTATTTTCCACTTATAGATTTGTTTATATATTAAAAGTTCTAGTCTTCTGAAATGTATTCCTATTTCAGACTGAACTGGGGGTTCTAGCTGATTTATTTCCAAAAAGCTAATTATCTTTACAACATATATTGAACAGTCTATCCTTTCCTTGATGATTTGAGATGCTACTTTTATCATATGTTATGAGAAATAGCATTGTTTCTGGTATTTCTCTTCTATTCCACTGATTTTCACCTGTTTAGTCCTCTTCCAGGATCAAATAACTTGTACCTTATATTACATTTAGATAACTGCTTTAACAAGCATCATGTCTTCATTAATCTAATTAATTTTTGACATTTTTATTTAAATATATTTGATATACAACATCGTGTAAATTTAAGGTGTAAAACTACTGGCAGTATGATTGCTATTGTAGCCTTAGCTAATACCTCTATCACATTACATAATGTAAGTATGTACACTTAACTTGTTTCTCATTTCCCCACTCCTCAATCCCTGTAGCTCCTGGTAACAATATCTGGTTGCTGTTTTGTTTTTGTTTTAGATTTCACATGTAACATATTTTAAATCACTAGTGTCACACCTTCTTTCCATTCAGGTAGAATTTAGAATTAAATTATTAAGCTCTGAAAGATATCCCACCATGTGTCTGAATTGCATTGGATTTAAATTTATAAATCAAACTGGGCAAACTGACATTTTGCACTATCAAATCCTCCAACTCAAAAATCAGTTTTGTCATGAAGTAAGTTAGACACAGAAAGACAAGGACTATCGGATCATGATCTCACTTTTATGTAAAATCTAAAAGCAAAAAAACAAATCCATCAAACTCACAGAAAAAGAGAATAGATTTGCAGTTACCAGAGGAAGGGATTGAAGTGAGAGGAACTGGAGCAAAGTGGTCATAAGTACAAAAATTCAATAACAAGAAAAATAAGTACTAGGGATGTAATGTATAATATGACTATAGTCAACACTGCTGTATAACATAGGAATGTTTTAAAGAGAGTAGATCCTAAGAGTTCTCACCACAAGGAAAAATGTTTATTTCTTTTGACTATATCTATATGAGATGACAGATATTAATGAAACCTATTGTGGCAATCATTTCACAATATATGTAAATCAAACCATGATGTAGTGTATCTTAAACACATATATGTGAATTATTTCTCAGTAAAACTGGGGAACATCAGCTTTGTAATCTATACAAACAAGTACTGGAACATCAATTTTGTAATCTATACAAACAAGTACTGGTCATTAGTTTGTTTTGGGTCTGCTTTCCTTGAAATGATCTAGTGTCATAGTTTAACTAGATGAGTGATATGAATTGAGAACTTTTATATCTCTTTTTTCTGCTCTGGAACAGTTAGAAATATCAGGAATTTTCTTTTCCTTGAAAGCCTACTGAAAATTGATTGCAACATCATTGGTTCTATTGTCTGTTAGTTATTAATAAATGGCAACCTACTCCAGTAATCCTGCCTGGAAAATCCCATGGACTGAGTAGCCTGGCAGGCTACAGTCTATAGGGTCACAAAGAGTAGGATATGACTAAGAACAAATATACATACATATAGCATTATTTTTATATTTTCTTCTTTTTTTTTGTTTTTACTTTTGGTCAATTCAAGTTGTATGTTATAACTGTTCTTGAGTAGATTTTTAACTTATGTAATTTATTTTTTATAATTTTAGTTAATCTAGATTTGCAAAAAAATTTTATATAAAATTTTACATAATATTTTCTGTTTTTAATTTCTTCATATCCTCATTTTTCATTTTTTAACCTTGTTTAAATTTGTGTTATTTTTATTTTGTTCTGAGTCAGACCTGTGATGGGTGAATTCATTTTCACAGAAACAACTACTGACTTTGGTTTAATTTAATTGTTCTATGGGAGTGCTTTTCATCTTAAATGACTTTCCTACTTTTGTTGGTTCATTTTGATTTTTTCCCCTAGCTTCTTGGCTAAAATATTTGGTTCATTGATATTTAAAATATCTTTTGTACTAATACAAAGTGATTAAATTTACACATATTATTTGCCACGCAGTTTTGGATACTTCTTCAAGTAAAATTACTTTTCAATTTGCACTAGTAAAGACAGGTATATGCAGATATATTCCAGTGAAGAGAAATTGCCTTAAAATACTACAGTTATTATTAATAATAATAAAGAATTTCTTGAGTGCTAAGTTTGTACAAGCATAAATATTTCACTTAAAACTTTCAATAACCAGTGAAATAAATTAAAGTTATAATTCCTAATTTACATACAAATAATCCAATAACAAGAATCTTGCTTGAGGTCACACAGCTAATGAGTGGCAGAGATAAAAACAGAACACTGTCTGACTCAAGCTCACAATTCTAACTACCACTTTCTGCTGTTGAGTCTGCTCCAATGAAATAATGATGGCAGGAAGGAACAAGAAGAGAGGGAGGCAAATAATGGGGAAATTATTAGGTCACAGAATACACTATGCATTTTTTCATCTGTTGTCTTCTAAATACAACATTATGACATGTGCTTCATGAACTTCATTTTAATGTCAGTAGTTTTTGAAATATGTTCTAATAGCCCAGTGATATTAATCACAAACTAATTTAATCCAAATAAAGAGATTTTGGAAATACTTTCACCTTGCAAGAAGATAAAATTGCATTAATTACTTTGGTTATCATATTATCAAGGCATAAAAATGCTTCTTAGAACAATCTTAGTAAAGTTCAAATATATGAAGCTGGGGATATGGAATTTTGGAAATATCATTAGATTTTAAGTGCTTGTTAATAAAATGTGTATGCATCAAAGGAAAGAACACTATAAATTACTCAGGAAAGTTGATTTTGAGCTAATGAAAAAGGTTTAAAGAATCTAGGAAATAATACAGACAAAATTAATGTAGAAAGGGAGAAGATAAAGAAAGCAGAATTAAGGCAGTCATTGGCATCCATTCTAATAAACTCTAAATAAAGAAAAGATAATAAGAAAAAGGTGGTAAAATTAGAATTAAAAAAAAAGGATCAGCAAATACTTAGCACATATAATTAATAAACTATAGAAGTATGTGACAAGGACAAAAATGAGAGAACTATATCTTTAAGTAGCAGCAAAAAGTGATATTATAGTGAGGAAAATGCTATACAGTACAAGGTGCATTGTACTCTTGGCTAATAACAGCCTCTGGATTTTGAAAACAAACATGAATAATTCTCGACCTATACGGTATGATAGCGACTAGTCACATGGGGATATTGAACACATGAAATGCAGCTGGTTTGAACTGATATGTGCTTCAGTATAACAAACACACACATTTTGAAATCTTAGGACAACAAAAAAAGAAACAATATCTCATTAATATTTTCATTTGATTAATATTGAAATAATATTTTGGAAATATTGCATTATTGTATAATAAAATAATCTTGCTTTTGTATCTTTGAATATGGCTACTACATACAAAGTTACATATTCCTTGCATTTTATCTCATTTGGATTTAACTGTCCTAAATTAATACCACACACACACACACACAGAGTCAAGAGTCAAACAAAAGAAAATCCTACAAAAATAATATACGTGATTGATTCAGTATTCATGATTTGCTTTCAATGGAAAATAATATACTTGGTCCATTCAGTATTCAGTATCTGATTTCAATGGAAATCATTAAAGATAGACATTTCATTAAGGCTCTCAAATTACCCAAATTGTCTTTCTAGATTTCTCAAATTGATAAGATAATTATTAACTCTATATCATATATATATATTTCTACATGATCTTGCTGTTGTTCAGTCACTAAACCATGTCTGACTCTTTGTGACCCCCATGGACTGCAGCACGCCAGGCCTCTGTGTCCCTCACTATCTCCCAGAGTTTGCCCAATAGGAAACATTTATTGGGAGAAATGAAATGGAGCAGATGGTTTCAACTGGTGAGGCTCAATAAGTAAATGACATTCATCTAGTGAAATGTTTATCAAAATAATGTTATAGGTACTAGTATATTCTGCTTAATTAAGTATATATGAAAGGATAATATTTAATGATTTATTATTTATTTAATTTAGAATTTAATTTAATTTAGAATAATTTTCCAAAGTCTTCACAGTAATTGCGCCTAAATGTAATAAGGTCTACTTATTTGCAAAGGGCTTAGGCATCTGCTCATCATGTTGACAAAAGCCAACTTTCTTTTTTGGTTAGATCAGATTGGGATTAATTTAAATCTTCTTTGGCTGGATTCTTAGATGTATTATTCAGGGAACTTATTTCCTATGTTGCATTAAAGTGGATACTTGTTTGTCTCCACAGCATCCATTTCATCCTTCTCTCATTATGTGATGGTCATGTAGTTTGGGTGGGACTGACTCTCCTTGCAATGGTGAGCCCTGAGACACATAATCCAGTTAGCACAACCTCACCTCCTCTGCAATACCAAACTATGGATAGTCAATAATCCTGATTTAAAGCAAGAATATATGGTAGAATAAAGTAGAATATATGGTATTTTACTGACTACCGCATTGGTCTGGATTGGTTCAGAATTTAGCACAGGAATTTTGTATAAATGTGTCAGATCAGATCAGATCAGATCAGTCGCTTGGTCATGTCCGACTGTTTGTGACCCCATGAATCACAGCACGCCAGGCCTCCATGTCCATCACCAACTCCTGGAGTTCACTCAGACTCACGTCCATTGAGTCAGTGATGCCATCCAGCCATCTCATCCTCTGTCGTCCCCTTCTCCTCTTGCCCCCAATCCCTCCCAGCATCAGAGTCTTTTCCAAGGAGTCAACTCTTCACATGAGGTGGCCAAAGTACTGCAGTTTCAGCTTTAGCATCAGTCCTTGCAAAGAAATCCCAGGGCTGATCTCCTTCAGAATGAACTGGTTGGATCTCCTTGCAGTCCAAGGGACTCTCAAGAGTCTTCTCCAACACCACAGTTCAAAAGCATCAATTCTTCGGCGCTCAGCCTTCTTCACAGTCCAACTCTCACATCCATACATGAACACAGGAAAAACCATAGCCTTGACTAGAAGAACCTTTTTGGCAAAGTAATGTCTCTGCTTTTGAATACGCTATCTAGGTTGGTCATAACTTTCCTTCCAAGGAGTAAGCGTCTTTTAATTTCATGGCTGCAGTCACCATCTGTAGTGATTTTGGAGCCCAGAAAAATAAAGTCTGACACTGTTTCCACTGTTTCCCCATCTATTTCCCATGAAGTGATGGGACCGGATGCCATAATCTTCGTTTTCTGAATGTTGAGTAGTGTACTGATGTAAATCCTCTAACTGCTGCAGCCATTTTGCTACAGTAAGAACAGCCTGAAAAAAAAAAAAAAATCACAACACCTGGAGGAGAGCAGGGATGGAAAAATAACAGAGAAACTGAGTTAGACACCTGATTAAACTGTCTGAATTCCTGTCCCTAGACTTTTCCAACAACATCTTGCCAGCATTTTTTTTTTCATTGTATAAAACAATTTAAGTTGAATTTTCTGTTACATATCAACCAAAAGCATCCAAACTGAAATACTTGTTGTTTTCCCTTGATTAATTTTTTATACTCTACTGTAAAAGTGTCTCTGGCTGTTTGATGGAATTTCTTATTCTTTCCCACTCGAGTAATTTTTCTGGAAATTTTGTCTGTTCTGTCTTCTGCGTACTCATAGTTTGGTATCACTATTGTTGAACAGTGTAATTTGTTTAAGATTCAATTAGAAGATCCTCATGAATTACAATTTGGCATGACTATATTTAGTCTGTGTATTCCTCTTACTCCCAAAGTTTTGGTCAGTCATGTTGGTTTATTTATAAATAGGTAATATTTTGTATGGGTGACTCTTCCTAACTGGGAACTATTATAATATATCAAATTGAGCTTCTGAAATGCCAAAACATATGGTTTGAGTTTGCAGTTTGCTTATTATAACATCTGACATCTATATAAGTCACTGGGTTTACAATGAAATTCATTCTTTAATTTACAAAAACAATAAGCAAACTACGCTTTCTTTGAATTCAATGATTTTAAGCATGCAGATTCATTGTCATACACATATATGTTAACATATATATTTGTATATATGTATCTTTATGTTCATTTTCTTTTATATGTTATTTATATGTTCTGTTACTCAATTTTTGTGCCTCCCTGGATCATATTTCTCACCTAATGGTGCTTCTATTCACAGATGACTATTCAGTTGGTCATGACTCTCTGACGTTAGACCTACATATCCCATATTATACATGGACTCAGTCTTAGAAATCAACTTTTTTTATATATACTATATCCAATATATACTGTTGAGAATTGCTTATGTAACCCACATAATGTGAGCAAGAATGAATAAACAGAAAACAGAAGAGTTACTGCTTTCCAGGGAACATTTAGCAGCACTGTACATGAAATGATCTGGTAATCATTAACATGCACCATGAAGGACCTTTTTCATCACCATTAAACTGCACCCTGCTGCAGTGTGGCAGGAATGATTCACATTAAGAAAATATAGATGATTTCTGAAGCAATCATATTAAAACCACAGAGTCTTCTGGATCTGAACTAGTATAGTAGATTGTTTCCATATTTGGCTACTGAACATTTGAAATGTGGCTAGTCCAAACTGAAATAAGCCATAAGTATAAAATATACACTGGTATTTAAAGACTCAGTATGAACAAAAATGTAAACTATATCATTAATAAATATTTTATATTTATTGCTTGATGAAATGATAAAATTCTGGTTATATTAACTGAAATTATTAAAATTGATTTCACCTATTTCTCTTTACCTTTTAAATTAATCTATTAGAAAATATAAAATTACATATGTTGTATTAGAATTCTGTTGAACAGTGCTGCTATATGGAATGCTGAGATGACTCACACCCTTCAATAAATATTGATTGCTAAGAATGTAAAACCTAAGCCTCCATAAGCAAGCTTTAAGACCTAGTAATAAGAATACTGAAGCAATAAAAAAATACTAGCCATGTGAAACAAGAACCATGTGAGGTCTGGGAATCTTATAACAAGCTCCCAAGTTTGATTCAAATACAAGGTCAGTTTTGAGAACCACGGTTTTATAGTCATTCCCAACACATCCTTTCATAGTCTTCATAAATTTCCAAACAAAAGTACACCTTTGAGAGACTGTTATAAAATAAACCTGTACCTGGTGGGCACTCCCTGACTTTGAGTTGAGAGCAAAACTATTTAAGCAACCTTCCTTCTTAATAAATGTGGCTTAAAAAACCATCTTGTCTGGGCTATAAGCAGAGAAAACAGTGAAATCTATCAACCTATATGTACATAAATATTTTTCATCATGAAAGGTCCACTTTACAGCTACAGAACTTTTCTTTAGGGATACCTCATTCTATAATGAACTTGGCCTTAGATACAATGAGAATGGACAGTATAGACAGAAGAAACAAGCCACAAATTTCCCTGGTGGCATAATGGTAAAGAATCTGCCTGCCAATGAAGGAGATGCAAGAGACAAGGGTTTGATCCCTGGGTTAGGAAGATCCCCTAGAATAGGAAATGGCAACTCATTCCAGTAGTTTTGCTTAGAAATTTCCATGGATAGAGGAGGCTGGCAGTCCATGGGGTTGCAAAGAATCAGACACAACTGATCACACACATACGCACACAGCAAGTCACTGGATTTTTTGTTGTTGTTATTTTTATGAGTTATGAGAATGTGGAGGAAGAGTCAAGTAATACAAATGTTATTAGTTTTTAAGACAAGAGCAGAGGCAGGATTTTTGCTTGTGAGAGAGAAAAACTGCTGTTTTATGTAATTACTTAAAAACACGGCTTTAAAAATATGTTTTGTTTTCCTTTTCAATTTTTTTTTTTCTGGTAAGCATACAAAAACTTTTGAAAATAATTTCTAAACCTCTGTCCTCTAGATTAAAATAGTAAAAGCAGATTGACCAAAGATTTTGCTGGGGTGACCTTCAGCTACAGAAGACAATAACCCTTATATAAATCAACAAGAAAAAGAAGAGCTATGAACCATAAATTTCTGTTAGGAGTAAGAAGATTTTTCTGAGTAGATCAGATAATTTTTTTTTTGGTAGATTAATTCATTTATTTTAATTGGAGGCTAACTACTTTACAATATTGTAGTGGTTTTTGCCATACATTCACGTGAATCAGCCATGGGTGTACATGTGTCCCCCATCCTGAACCCCCCTCCCACTTCCCTCCGCATCCCATCCCTAAAGTGTTGTCCAAGTGCACCAGCCCTGAGCACCCTGTCTCATGCATTGAACATGGACTGGTGATCTATTTCTTTCTTATGATTAGGAGGAAAACAGTTAAGTCATATAAAGTCATCACAGAGCCCTACTCACAGCTGGTACCTGCTCTAAATGTTCTTCCACAAGAAGCAAGAGTGCTTGAGATGCACAAGGAGGCCTCCCCAACTAGGTCCCCATTCACCCTTAGGTCAACAGAACATCAGCATTTGAAGGAAACTATTCTACTTTCTAGACTCAAACCCTAAGCCTGTTGTAATGGACTTAAGTCTCAGTTGCTGAGTTGTGTCTGATTCTTTGAGACCCCATGGACTGTAGTCAACCAGGCTACTCTATCCATGGGATTCTCCAGGCTAGCATACTGGAGTGGGTTGCCATTCCTTTCTGCCAATTTCTTTCCTCTTTCTTTCGTTATTTTGTTCTTTTTTCTTTTTTTCCCCATATTTTTCATTCCCTTTCTTTCTTTTTATTTTATTCTTTCCTCCCTATGCTACTCTTCGTTACCTATTTTTTTTTATTTTGCCATTTTACAATTTCTCTTATTTCTCTCTTCTGCTTTTATCCCTCTCTCAGTCCCTTTCTTTCCCCCTCTCTTTTTCCTTCTCTTTTCTTCATTCCTTTACATTGCTCTCTTATTTTCCTCTCTCCTGTTCTATTACTTTAAAAAAAATCTTTCTTTTTTTTCCTGTGTACTACTGTTCCCTTCACCTCCCTTCTCTCTTCCCTTTCCCACCTCACCTTTTCCATTTTTTTCTCTGTCTTCTTAAGTATAAAAAACAAAACATATATGTTCAAACAGAAGATGAAGCAGACTAAATGATTTGGAATTGTGTGAAAATCTTCCCATGTCCAAACTTGAGGTAATAAAAGTTTTATTTTTCTTGTTTGATATCTTTCACTTTGGATTTTAAAAAGGGGACGAAGGGTGGAGGGAAAGAGAGGGAGAGAAATTGACTTCTATGGTTTCTTCATTCAATTGTTATCATTGTCTGTTTTGACCAAAACAATAATCAAAGATTCCACATAATTAAAATTTAACCTTTTTGAGGACATCTTTGTATGACTATACATAGAGATCTACCTTATGTTTTTAAAAGCCCCATGATATATCATTATCTGGATGGTGAGGCAGCATCACAAAATGTTTAAACTTGCTGTTGCTTGAGTCAAAGATGGAGTTTGAACTGACTCAGATGCTAGCTAGTATTGTAATCTTGAACAAAACCCTTGCTTTCTCTAAATCTCGATTTCTTCATCTGTAAAATGGTGATAATATAATAGTATCTACTGACCCAGATGGCATTAACATTCCCTCAGCTTAACTACAGAAATAGTATGGACCTAACAGAAGCAGAATATATTAAGAAGAGGTGGCAAAAATACACAGAATAACTGTACAAAAAAGATCTTCATGACCCAGATAATCATGATGGTATGATCACTCACCTAGAGCCAGACATTCTGGAATGTGAAGTCAAGTGGGCCTTAGCAAGCATCACTACAAACAAAGATAGTGGCAGTGATGGAATCCCAGTTGAGCTATTTCAAGTCCTGGAAGATAATGCTGTGAAAGTGCTGCACTCAATATGTCAGCAAATTTGAAACACTCAGCAGTGGCCACAGGAGTCGAAAAGGTCCGTTTTCATTCCAATCCCAAAGAAAGGCAATGCCAAAGAATGCTCAAACTACCGTAAAATAGCACTGATCTCACATACTAGTAAAATAATGCTCAAAATTCTCCAAGCCAGGCTTCAGCCATATGTGAACCATGAACTTCCAGATGTGCAAGCTGGTTTTAGAAAAGGCAGAGGATCCAGAGATCAAATTGCCAACATCTGTTGGATCATGGAAAAAGCAAAAGAGTTCCAGAAATACATCCATTTCTGCTTTATTGACTATGCCAAAGACTTTGACTGTGTGGATCACAAGAAACTGGAAAATTCTGAAAGAGATGGGAATACCAGACCATCTGACCGGCCTCTTGAGAAATTTGTATGCAAGTCAGGAAGCAACAGTTAGAACTGGACATGGAACAACAGACTGGTTCCAAATAAGAACAGGAGTATGTCAAGGCTGTATATTGTCACCCTGCTTATTTAACTTATATGCAGAGTACATCATGAGAAATGCTGGGCTGGAAGAAGCACAAGCTGGAATCAAGATTGTTGGGAGAAATATCAATAACTTCAGATATGCAGATGACACCACCCTTATGCAAGAAAGTGAAGAGGAACTAAAAAGCCTCTTGATGAAAGTGAAAGAGGAGACTGAAAAAGTTGGCTTAAAGCTCAACACTCAGAAAACTAAGACCATGGCATCTGGTCCCATCACTTAATGGGAAGTAGATGGGGAAATAGTGGAAACAGTGTCAGACTTTATTTTTGGGGATCCAAAATCACTGTGGATGGTGATTGCAGCGATGAAATTAAAAGATGCTTACTCCTTGGAAGGAAAGCTATGACCAACCTAGATAGCATATTCAAAAGCAGAGACATTACTTTGCCAACAAAGGTCCATCTAGTCAAGGCTATGGTTTTTCCAGTCATCATGTATGAATGTGAGAGTTGGGCTGTGAAGAAAGCTGAGCGCCAAAGAATTGATGCTTTGAACTGTGATGTTGGAGAAGACTCTTGAGAGTCCCTTGGACTGCAAGGAGATGCAACCAGTCCATCCTAAAGGAGATCAGTCCTGAGTGTTCTTTGGAAGAAGTGATGCTAAAACTGAAACTCCAATACTTTGGCCATCTCATGTGAAGTGTTTACTCATTGGAAAAGACTGTGATGCTGGGAGGGATTGGGGGCAGGAGGAGAAGGGAACGACAGAGCATGAGATGGCTGGATGGCATCACTGACTCGATTGACATGAGTTTGTATGAACTCTGGGAGTTGATGATAAACAGGGAGGCTTGGAGTGCTGCAATTCATGAGGTCACAAAGAGTCGGAAATGACTGAGGGACTGAACTGAACTGAAAAGCTTAACTAAACTTTATACAGGCTTCTTCCTGATTCTAGGCCCTTAACCTTCCTTTTTAAAGGTCATTTACTTTAGAGAACTTGCAAATTATTTCTCAGCTCCTCTGAGATATAAATGTTTCTAAAAGTCTTTTGCCAGTTTTACAACCCAGGTATGTCTTTCTCTAGAATCCATCCCTTTAAAATGTAATCATAATATTAACTTATTTGCAAAGCAGAAATAGAGACAAAGATGTAGAAAACAAACATATGGATACCAAAGGGAAGAGAAGGAGGTGTGGGATGAACTGGAAAATTGGGATTGACCTACATACACTATTGATACTATGTACAAAATAGATAGCTAATGAGAACATACTATATAGCACAGGGAATTCTACTCAGTGATCTGTGGTGAGCAAAATGGGAAGGAAATCCAACAAATAGGGGATATACGAATACATATAGCTGATTCACTTTGCTGTACAAAAGAAACTGACATGGCAGTGTAAAGCAACTATACTCCAATCAAAAATGTAATCATCAAGAAACATAGCACTGTTTCTTCCCAATCTCTGTGGGAGACTGGGAGCTTAAGTTTGGTGTATGTCTTGCTCAATATATTAACCTATCTCCTGTCATAAACATATGAATTTAGTTTTCCTCCATATAAAGCCAATTAGTAAACACAGATGGCCTATGAGTCCCCACTAATGCCCTCTAGTACTTTTCCACTAGTTCATTCCAGAGCTTATACTATACCCCCCAATCCTTTGAGCAGTATTGAGTTCAGACTGAGTTCTGACTTCTTGTTGCAATAACCTTAAATAAAGTCTTCCCTGCCTGTTTAACTTTGCCTGTTGCAATTTTTGCATTGACACTAATTTGTACAGCTGTTGAGATGGATAAATGTGATAACAGACACAAAGTATCCAGTGCTTGGTCAAAATTAAGTCCTCAGTAACCATCATTTATCTTAGTTACCATAAATGATTTGACCTACATTGACTGATATTTTCATTATCTCTAAAAATGTTTTCATTTTCACAGTGGTGAATTAACACTTCCATATGTTTACTCTTCCACAATTTTGCAAGTATTTCTATAGTTATTTTTCTAGAATTATATTTTAAAATTTTGTAAGGATTCATGAAGTGGATTTCAAATGGGAAGGAGAAGCCTCAAGGGCTTCTCTGAGAGGATGGGTTGGGTGAAGAAAAAATTACATAGTGGTTTAAGCTGAACTACCAAACTTCTGCTTGAAGTAAATCAACTCTGCTTTTACTTGTTTTATATATTTAAGTTCAAGGTAAGTTTTGCTGGAAAACAAAAGGTGACATGGTTCTGTTGCTAAAAACAACAGCTACCACATGCACACATATTTGTTAGGGAATTAGGGTCTAAGGAATTGTGGTTTTAACAATTGTGGTTGTGTGACTTTGTTTGTCTGTTTTTTTGTTAATATTGTATTTTTGAAAATCCAACCTCTACTCTAGATTTTTAATCTTTGCTTTTTGGTATTTGTTATCAATTTTCTACCTTTAAGAACCCAATCTTCAGTACCCATTTTTACTTGGGAGCGAGATTACTGGCGACTGCTCTCTCCCTCTTTGGACTCTCCTTTTTCTCCACCCAGTTGCCTCTCTCTCCTCCCTCCCCCTTCTCTTCTCTACCCAACTCTGTGAACCTCTTTGTGTGTTCTGGATGGTGGAGAACACTTAGGGAACTAATTACTGGCTGGATCTGTCTCTCTCCTTTTATTCCCCCCTTTATCCTCCTGGCCACCTCTGTCTCCTTCCTCCCTCTTCTCTTCTCTGTATAACTCCGTGAACATCTCTGAGTGGCCTAGACTGTGGAACTCACATATGGAAGTGAATACTGGCTAGCTTGCTCCCTCCTCTTTTGATTACACCTCATCTAACCTGGGTCAGCTCTATCTCCCTCTTCCCTCTTCTTTTCTCCATGTAACTCTGTGAACCTCTCTGGGTGTCCCTCACTGTGGAGAAATTTTTCACCTTTAACCTAGATGTTTTATCAATGGTGCTGTATAGATGGAGAAGTCTTGAGGCTACTGTAAAAACAAGACAGAAACCAGAGTCAGGAGGCTTAATTTCAAATCCTGAGAACACCAGAGAACTCCTGACTCCAGGGAACATTAATCAATAGGAGCTTATCAAAAGCCTCCATACCTACACTGAAACCAAGCACCACCCAAGGGCCAACAAGTTCCAAAGAAAGACATATCATGCAAATTCTCCAGCAACACAGGAACACAGCCCTGAGCTTCAATATACAGGCCGCCCAAAGTCACTCCAAACCCACTGACATCTCAAAACTCATTACTGGACACTTCATTGCAATCCAGAGAGAAGAAATCCAGCTCCACCCACCAGAACATCAACACAAGCTTCCCTAACCAGGAAACCTTGACAAGCCACCTGTACAAACCCTCCCACAGCGAGGAAACTCCACAGTAAAGAGAATTCCACAAACTGCCAGAATACAGAAAGGCCACCCAAAACACAGCAATATAAACAAGATGAAGAGAGACAGAGGAATACCCAGCAAGTAAAGGAACAGGATAAATGCCCACCAAACCAAACCACAGAGGAAGAGATAGGGAATCTCCCTGATCAAGAATTCCAAATAATGATAGTGAAAATGATTCAAAATCTTGAAAACAAAATGGAATCACAGATAAATAGCCTGGAGACAAGGATTGAGAAGACGCAAGAAAGGTTTAACAAGGACCTAGAAGAAATAAAAAAGAGTCAATATATAATGCATGATGCAATAAATGAGATCAAAAACACTCTGGAGGGAACAAATAGTAGAATAATGGAGGTAGAAGATAGAATTAGTGAGGTAGAAGATAGAATGGTAGAAATAAATGAATCAGAGAGGAAAAAAGAAAAACGAATTAAAAGAAATGAGGACAATCTCAGAGACCTCTGAGAAAATGTTAAATGCCCCAACATTCAAATCATAGAAGCCCCAGAATAAAAAGAGAAAAAGAAAGACCATGAGAAAATACTTTAGGAGATAATAGTTGAAAACTTCCCTAAAGTGGGGAAGGAAATACCCACCCAAATCCAAGAAACCCAGAGAGTCCCAAACAGGATAAAACCAAGGCGAAACACCCCCAAGACACATATTAATCAAATTAACAAAGATCAAACACAAAGAACAAATATTAAAAGCAGCAAGGGAAAAATAACAAATAACACACAAGGGGATTCCCATAAGGATAACAGCTGATCTTTCAATAGAAACTCTTCAGGCCAGGAGGGAATGGCAAGATATACTTAAAGTGATGAAAGAAAAAACCTACAGCCCAGATTACTATAACCAGCAAGGATCTCATTCAAATATGAAGGAGAATTCAAAAGCTTTACAGACAAGCAAAAGCTGAGAGAATTCTGCACCACCAAACCAGATATCCAACAAATGCTAAAGGATCTTCTCTAGATAGGAAACACACAAAAAAAGCTGTATAAACTCGAACTCAAAACAGTAAAGTAAATGGCAACAGAATCATACTTATTAATAATTACCTTAAAGGTAAATGGGTCGAATGCCCTGACCAAAAGACAAAGACTGGCTGAATGGATACAAAAAAAAGACCCCTATATATGTTGCCTACAAGAGACCTTCCTGAAAACAAGGGACACATAGAGACTGAAAGTGAAGGGCTGGATAAAGATATTCCATGCAAATAGAGATGTAAAGAAAGCAGGAGTAGCAATACTCATATCATATAAAATAGACTTTAAACAAAGGCTGTGCAAAGAGACAAAGACAGACACTACATAATGATCAAAGGATCAATCCAAGATGAAGATATAACAATTATAAATATATATGCACCCAACATAGGAGCAGCACAATATGTAAGATAAATGCTAACAAGTATGAAAGGGGAAACTAACAATAACACAATAATAGTGGAAGATTTTAATACCCCACTCACACCTATGGATAGATCAACTAAACAGTAAATTAACAAGGAAACACAAACTTTAAATGATACAGTAGACCAGTTATACCTAATTGATATCTATAGGACATTTCACCCCAAAACAATGGATTTCACCTTTTTCTCAAGCGCACACAGAACCTTCTCCAGGAGAGATTACATCCTGGGCCATAAATCTAGCCTTGGTAAATTCAAAAAAATTGAAATCATTCCAAGCATCTTTTCTGACCACAATGCAGTAAGATTAGATCTCAATTACAGGAGAAAAACTATTAAAAATTCCAACATATGAAGGCTGAACAACAAGCTGCTGAATAACCAACAAATCACAGAAGAAATCAAACAGAAATCAAAATATGCATAGAAATGAATGGAAATGAAAACACAACAATCCAAAACCTGTGGGACACTGTAAAAGCAGTGCTAAGGGGAAGGTTCATAGCAATACAGGCATACCTCAAGAAACAAGAAAAAAGTCAAATAAATAATGTAAGTCTACACCTAAAGCAACTAGAAAAGGAAGAAATGAAGAACCCCAGGGTTAGCAGAAGGAAAGAAATCTTAAAAATTATAGCAGAAATAAATGCTAAAGAAATAAAAGAGACCATAGCAAAAATCAACAAAGCCAAAAGCTGGTTATTTAGAAGATAACAAAATTGACAAACCATTAGCCAGACTCATCAAGAAACAAAGGGAGAAAAATTAAATCAATAAAATTTGAAGTGAAAATTGACAGATAACAACAGACAACACAGAAATACAAAGGATCATAAGAGACTACTATCACCAATTATATGCCAAAAAAAAAAAAAAAAAAGGACAACTTGGAAGAAATGGACAAATTCTTAGAAAAGTATAACTTTCCAAAACTGAATCAGGAACAAATAGAAAATCTTAACAGACCCATCACAAGCACAGAAATTGAAACAGTAATCAGCAATCTTCCAGCAAACAAAAGCCCAGGTCCAGACGGCTTCACAGCTGAATTCTACCAAAAATTTAGAGAAGAGCTAACACTTATAGTACTCAAATTCTTCAAGAAAATTGCAGAGGAAGGTAAACTTCCAAACTCATGCTATGAAGGCACCATCACCCTAATACCAAAACCTGACAAGTTCAGTTCAGTTCAGTTGCTCAGTCGTGTCCGACTCTGCGATCCCATGAATCACAGCATGCCAGGCCTCCCTGTCCATCACCATCTCCCGGAGTTCAGTCAAACTCACATTCATCGAGTCGGTGATGCCATCCAGCCATTGCATGCTTTGTCGTCCCCTTTTCTTCCTGCCCCCAATGCCTCCCAGCATCAGAGTCTTTTGCAATGAGTCAACTCTTCACATGAGGTGGCCAAAGTACTGGAGTTTCAGCTTTAGCATCCTTAATTCCAAGAACACCCAGGGCTGATCTCCTTTAGAATGGACTGGTTGAATCTCCTTGCAGTCCAAGGGACTCTCAAGAGTCTTCTCCAACATCACAGTTCAAAAGAATCAATTCTTTGGCTCTCAGCTTTCTTCACAGTCCAACTCTCACATCCATACATGACCACTGTAAAAACAATAGTGTTGACTAGACATACCTTTGTTGGCAAAGTAATGTCTCTGTTTTCGAATATGCTATCTAGGTTGGTCATAACTTTCCTTCCAAGGGATAAGCGTCTTTTAATGTCATGGCTGATATCACCATCTGCAGTGATTTTGGAGCCCCCAAAATAAAGTCTGACACTGTTTCCAATGTTTCCCAAATCTATTTCCCATGAAGTGATGGGACCAGTTGCCATGATCTTCATTTTCTGAATGTTGAGCTTTAAGCCAACTTTTTCAGTCTCCTCTTTCATTTTCATCAAGAGGCTTTTTAGTTCCTCTTCACTTTCTGCCATAAGAGTGGTGTCATCTGCATATCTGAGGTTATTGATATTTCTCCCGGCAATCTTGTGGTGAAGGCAATGGCACCCCACTGCAGTACTCTTGCTTGGAAAATCCCGTGGACAGAGGAGCCTGGTAGGCTGCAGTCCATGGGGTCGCTAAGATGTGGACGCGACTGAGCAACTTCACTTTCACCTTTCACTTTCATGCATTGGAGAAGGAAATGGCAACCCACTCCGGTGTTCTTGCCTGGAGAATCCCAGGGACGGTGGAGCCTGGTGGGCTGCGTCTATGGAGTCACACAGAGTCGGACAAGACTGAAGAGACTTAGTAGCAGCTGCAATTTTGATTCTAGCTTGTGGTTCTTCCAGCCTAGCATTTCTCATGATGTACTCTGCATAAAATTTAAATAAACAGGGTGACAATATACAGCCTTGTTGTACTCCTTTTCCTATTTGGAACCAGTCGTTGTTCCATGTCCAGTTCTAAATGTTGCTTCGTGACCTGCGTATAGGTTTCTCAAGAGGCAGATCAGGTGGTCTGGTATTCCCATCTCTTTCAGAATTTCCCAGTTTATTGTGATCCACCCAGTCCAAGGCTTTAGCATAGTCAATAAAGAAGAAATAGATGTTTTTCTGGAACTCTCTTGCTTTTTCCATGATCCAGCAGATGTTGCCAATTTGGTCTCTGGTTCCTCTGCCTTTTCTAAAACCAGCTTGAACATCTGGAAGTTCACGGTTCACGTATTGCTGAAGCCTGGCTTGGAGAATTTTGAGCATTACTTTACTAGAGTGTAAGATGAGTGCAATTGTGCAGTAGTTTGAACATTCTTTGGCATTGCCTTTCTTTGAGACTGGAATGAAAACCGACCTTTTCTATTCCTGTGGCCACTGCTGAGTTTTCCAAATTTGCTCGCATATTGAGTGCAGCACTTTCATAGCATCATCTTCCGGGATTTGAAATAGCTCAACTGGAATTCCATCACCGCCACTAGCTTTGTTCATAATGATGCTTTCTAAGGCCCACTTGACTTCACATTCCAGGATGTCTGGCTCTAGATGAGTGATCACACCATCATGATTATCTTGGTCGTGAAGATATTTTCTGTACAGTTCTGTGTATTCTTGCCACCTCTTCTTAATATCTTTTGCTTCTGTTAAGTCCATACCATTTATGTCCTTTATCGAGCCCATCTTTGCATGAAATGTTCCCTTGGTATCTCTGATTTTCTTGAAGTGATCTCTAGTCTTTCCCTTTCTGTTGTTTTCCTCTATTTCTTTGCATTGATTGTGGATTAAGGCTTTCTTTTCTCTTCTTTCTATTCTTTGGAACTCTGCATTCACATGCTTATATCTTTCCTTTTCTCCTTCGCTTTTCACTTCTCTTCTTTTCACAGCTATTTGTAAGGCCTCCCCAAACAGCCATTTTGCTTTTTTGCATTTTTTTCCATGGAGATGGTCTTGATCCCTGTCCCCTATACAATGTCATGAACCTCTGTCCATAGTTTATCAGGCACTCTATCTATCAGATCTAGTCCCTTAAATCCATTTCTCACTTCCACTGTCTAATTGTAAGGGATTTGATTTAGGTCATACCTGAATGGTCTAGTGGTTTTCCCTTCTTTCTTTAATTTAAGTCTGGATTTGGCAATAAGGAGCTCATGATCTGAGCCACAGTCAACTCCCTGTCTTATTTTTGTTGACTGTATAGAGCTTCTCCATCTTTGGCTGCAAAGGATATAATCAATCTGATTTCGGTGTTGACCATCTGGTGATGTCCATGTGAAGAGTCTTCTCTTGTGTTGTTGGAAGAGCGTGTTTGCTATGATCCGTGTGTTCTCTTGGCACAACTCTAATTACCTTTGCCATGCTCCATTCCGTACTCCCAGGCCAAATTTGACTGTTAGTCCAGGTGTTTCTTAACTTCCTACTTTTGCATTCCAGTCCCCTATAATGAAAAGGACTTTTTTGGGTGTTAGTTCTAAAAGGTCTTGTAGGTCTTCACAGAACCGTTCCACTTCAGCTTCTTCAGCATTAGTGGTTGGGGCATAGACTTGGATTACAGTGATATTGAATGGTTTGCCTTCAAAACGAACAGAGATCATTCTGTCATTTTTGAGATTGCATCCAAGTATTGCATTTCAGACTCTTTTGTGGACCATGATGGCTACTCCTTGTAGCCATCTTGTGAGGGATTTCTTGTGAGGGATTCCTGCCCGCAGTAGTAAATATAATGGTCATCTGAGTTAAAGTCACCCATTCCAGTCCTTTTTAGTTCATTGATTCCTAGAATCTCAACGTTCACTCTTGGCATCTCCTGTTTGACCTCTTCCAATTTGCCTTGATTCATGGACCTGACATTCCAGGTTCCTATGCAATATTGCTCTTTACAGCATCAGACCTTGCTTCTATTACCAGTCACATCCACAACTGGATATTGTTTTTGCTTTGGCTCCATCCCTTCATTCTTTCTGGAGTTATTTCTCCACTGATCTCCAGTAGCATATTGGGCACAGGTTGCAAAGAGTCGGACATGACAAAGCAACTAAACTGAACTGAGCTGAACTGAACTGACCTGGGTAGTTGCTCTTTCAGTATCCTATCATTTTGCCTTTTCATACTGTTCATGGGGTTCTCAAGACAAGAATACTGAAGTGGTTTGCCATTCCCTTCTCCAGTGGACCACATTCTGTCAGACATCTCTACCATGACCTGCCCATCTTCAGTGGCCCCCCAGGGCATGGCTTAGTTTCATTGAGTTGGAAAAGGTTAGAAAAGAAAAGAAAAGGCTGTGTTCCTAGTGTGATTAGATTGACTAGTTTTCTGTGATTATGGTTTCAGTTGTGTCTGCCCTCTGATGCCCTTTTGCAACACCTACCATCTTACTTGGGTTTCTCTTACCTTGGACGTGTGGTATCTCTTCACAGCTGCTCCAGGAAAGCACAGCCACTGCTCCTTACCTTGGACGAGGGGTATCTCCTCACCACCGCCCTTCCTGACCTTGAGAGTGGAGTAGCTCCTCTAGGGCCTCCTGTGCCTGCGCAGCCACCGCTCCTTGGATCTGGGGTTGCTCCTCTTGGCCACCGCCCTTGGCCTCGGGTTGGGGAGCGGGTGGCTCCTCCCAGCCACTGATCCTGACCTGGGACATGGTGAATCTCCTCTCAGCTGCCACCCCTGACCTCGGACTTGGGGTAGCTCCTCTTGCCCGCTGCCCTTCCAGCATGGGGTCCTGCCGGTTTCTGCCCCTCATCTCGGATGTGGGGTAGCTCCTCTTGGCCTCGTTTGTGCACCGTTGCAGCCGCCCACGCTTGTGTACTGTCACAGTTGCCCGTGCTGACAAAGATGCCACCAAAAAAGGAAACTACAGGCCAATATTACTGATGAACATAGATGCAAAAATCCTTAAAAAATTATAGTAATCAGAATCCAACAACACATTGGAAAATCATACATCATGACCAAGTGGGCTTTATCCCAGGGATGCAAGGATTCTTTAGTATCCGCAAATCAATCAATGTAATACACCACATTAACAAATTGAAAAATAAAAGGCATATGATTATCTCAATAGATGCAGAGAAAGCCTTTGGTAAATTTCAACATCCATTTATGATAAAAACTCTCCAGAAAGCATGAATAGAAGGAACATAGCTCAACATAATAAAAGCTATATATGACAAACCCACAGCATACATTATCCTCAGTGGTGAAAAATTGAAAGCATTTCCCCTAAAGGAACAAGACAAGGGTGCCCACTTTCACCACTATTATTCAACATAGTTTTGGAAGCTTTGGCCACAAAAGTCAGAGCAGAAAAAAAATAAAAGGAATCCAAATTGGAAAAGAAGAAGTAAAACTCTCACTGTTGGCAGATGACATGATCCTCTACATAGAGAACCCTAAAGACTCCACCAGAAAATTACTAGAGTGAATCAATGAATATAGTAAAGTTGCAGGATATAAAATCAACACACAGAAATCCCTTGCATTCCTATACACTAATAATGAGAAAACAGGAAGAGATATTAAGGAAACAATTCCATTCACCATTGCAACAAAAAGAATAAAATACTTAGGAATATATCTACCTAAAGAAACTAAAGACCTATATATAGAAAACTATATTTTCTCTATTTTTATTTTGCTTTTTACACTTAATGTTTTATTTTATTTTATTTTTAATTTTATTTTATTTTTAAACTTTACAATATTGTATTAGTTTTGCCAAATATCGAAATGAATCCGCCACAGGTATACCTGTGTTCCCCATCCTGAACCCTCCTCCCAGACCTATTATAGAAAACTATAAAACACTGATGAAAGAAATAAAAGAGGACACTATTAGATGGAGAAATATACCATGTTCAAGGATCGAAAGAATCAGTATAGTGAAAATGAGTATACTACCCCAAGCAATCAATAGATTCAATGCAATCCCTATCAAGCTACCCACGGTATTTTTCACTGAGCTAGAGCAAAGAATTTCAAAATTTGTATGGAAATGCAAAAAACCTCGAATAGCCTAAGCAACCTTGACAAAAAAAGGATGGAACTGGAGGAATCAACCTGCCTGACTTCAGGCTCTACTACAAAGCCACAGTCATCAAGACAGTATGGTACTGGCACAAAGACAGAAATATAGATCAGTGGAACAAAATAGATAGCCCAGAGATAAATCCATGCACCTATGGACACCTTATCTTTGACAAAGGAGGCAAAAATATACAATGGAGAAAAGACTATCTCTTTAACAAGTGGTGCTGGGAAATCTGGTCAACCACTTGTAAAAGAATGAAACTAGAACACTTTCTAACACTATACACAAAAATAAACTCAAAATGGATTAAAGATCTAAGCATAAGACCAGAAACTATAAAACTCCTAGAGGAGAACATAGGCAAAACACTCTCAGACATAAATCACTGCAGGATCCTCTATTACCTACCTCCCAGAATATTGGAAGTAAAAGCAAAAATAAACAAATGAGGCCTAATTAAAATTAAAAGCTTCTGCACAACGAAAGAAACTATAAACAAGGTGAAAAGACAGCCTTCAAAATGGGAGAAAATAATAGCAAATGAAGCAACTGACAAAGAATTAATCTCAAAAATATACAAGCAACTCCTGTAGCTCAACTCCAGAAAAATAAACGACCCATACAAAAAATGGGCCAAAGAACTAAACAGACATTTCTCCAAAGAAGACATACAGATGGCTAACAAACACATGAAAAGATGCTTAACATCACTCATTATCAGAGAAATGCAAATCAAAGCCACAATAAGGTACCATTTCAAACCAGTCAGAATGGCTGCTATCCAAATGTCTACAAGCAATAAATGTTGGAGAGGTTGTGGAAAAAAAGGGAACCCTCTTACATGGTTGGTGGGAATGCAAACTAGTACAGCCAATATGGGGCAGTGTGGAGATTCCTTACAAAACTGGAAATAGAACTGTCATATGACCCAGCAATCCCACTGCTGGGCATACACACCAAGGAAACCAGAATTGAAAGACACATGTACCCCAATGTTCATCGCAACACTGTTTATAATAGCCAGGACATGAAACCATCCTAGATTTCCATCAGCAGCCGAATGGATAAGAAAGCTATGGTACATATGCACAATGGAGTATTACTCACCATTAAAAAGAATAGATTTGAATCAGTTCTAATGAGGTGGATGAAACTGGAGCCTATTACATAGAGTGAAGTAAGCCAGAAAGAAAAACACCACTACAGTATACTAACACATATATATGGAATTTAGAAAGATGGTAATGATAACCCTGTATGTGAGACAGCAAAAGAGACACAGATGTATAGAATAGTCTTTTGGACTCTGTGGGAGAGGGTGAGGGTGGGATGATTTGGGAGAATGGCATTGAAACATTTATATTATTATATGTGAAAAGAATCGCCAGTCCAGGCTCGATGTATGATACAGAATGCTAGGGGCTGGTGCACTGGGATGACCCAGAGGGATGGTATGAGGTGGGTGGTGGGAGGGGGGGTTCAGGATGGGGAACACATGTACACTTGTGGTGGATTCATGTTGATGTATGGCAAAACCAATACAATATTGTAAAGTAATTGGCCTCCAATTAAAATAAATTTATATTAAAAAAAAGTGGCAACAGCCTAAGGAAAGGTGTGAATAGTGCTGAAGTAGAGAGTATAGTATTAGGTGTCTTTGTGTTTTATCAGCGCTTCTCAGAGGGAGTCTGAAGAACTGCATCAAAATCCAAAATCGTCTGGATGAGGACCATACTTCTGCAGTTCTGCCAAGCTCCAAGGGTGATTCTGGAGTTTGACCTTTACATAAGGGGCAATTGGATACTGTCTCAATGGAAAAAAATAATTAGTGTTCATCTTTACCTTGAACTCCTTTTCTGCCTCCTGCAGACTCGCTAACATCTACACAACCCCACAGTTGGTGTTTGCTGCCCCCTTGTGGAATGAGTTAGGAATTATCCCTTCATTTCCCACTCATTTGCTGTTCATGGCTTTGGAAAGCACACTATTCAGGAATCTTGTGCCCATCAAGCAAAGTTGGTAACATTAGAGAGATTCCTGGGACATCTCTCTTCCATCATTTCCATTATTTTGTATTACTTTAAAAATCAATAACTTCTTAGCTACCTCGCTGCTAAGTCGCTTCAGTCATGTCTGACTCTGTGCAACCCCATAGAGGGCAGCCCACCAGGCTCCCCCATCTCTGGGATTCTCTAGGCAAGAATACTGGAGTGGGTTGCCATTTCCCTCTCCAATGCATGAAAGTGAAAAGTCAAAGTGAAGTCGCTCAGTCGTGTCCGACTCTTAGCGACCCCATGGACTGCAGCCTACCCGGCTCCTCCGTCCATGGGATTTTCCAGGCAAGAGTACTGAAGTGGGGTGCCATTGCCTTCTCTGTAGATACCTCTAGGAAATCCAATTCTGCAGCCTCCCTAAATCACTAATTCCTATGGGAGAGGGCAGAGGGTTCTGAATGGCCAAGTAAAAGGTTCTTCAGGAGTAGAGATTTTGCACTGGATAATAACTTTCTAGAAATAGAACTTTGAAAAGATAAACGTGACAGAGGCACAGAGAATGGACTAGATAAGAGAAAAACTAGAGAGAGGGGATTATTTAGACCACTGTGTTAATTAAGAACCAGAATGGTTAGGAAAGGGACAGATGTGACACACATCATAAACAAAGATTAGACAGAATCAAGTAGTTTACCAATATCAGGAGTGTGGAATGAAAGAGTATGATTCATTTCATGGTAAACCATTACTATTTTATCGATCCTATGACTGAGGCACTAATCTCACCTGGTAACAGTTTACTGCACCTGAAAACTCAGTTCTTTCAAGATGGAAGAACTTTCATTTTCTAATTTGCAACTCCCATGGTATAAAGTAAAGATAGTAAGTCCTCAGGTTGTAGAGCAGATGTTATTCTCACATAGAGATAGCTATGGAACCCTATGCTACTACTACTACTAAGTTGCTTCAGTCGAGTCCGACTCTGTGCGACCCCACAGACGGCAGCCCACCAGGTTCGCCCATCCCTGGGATTCTCCAGGCAAGAACACTGGAGTGGGTTGCCATTTCCTTCTCCAGTGCATGAAAGTGAAAAGTGAAAGTGAAGTAGCTCATTAGTGTCCGACTTTTAGCGACCCCATGGACTGCAGCCTACCAGGCTCCTCTGTCCATGGAATTTTCCAGGCAAGAGTACTGGAGTGGGTTGCCATTGCCTTCTCCAACCCTATGCTAGCTATTCATTTATCATGAGGCATTGTCTCCAGAAGCCAACTCTAAAACAAACGTTTCCTGTGAGAAATAACATCAAGTCATCAATGACAAGTATCTCTAGTTACAAATACCAATTAATTGATCTGATAAATTAGCTTTTACCAGGTAGTAGGAAGCAAAAGACATTAGATGAGAGTTGGGCAGGTAATTCAGGGTATTTCATAAGATGTTACTTTGGGGGACCTGGAGTCACCTTCATGCACCATGAGAGCACTGAGTTCCTCAACTAGTAGTTATAACAACTGTTCATGTTTATTGAGTGGCTGCTTCTCATGTGTCAGGCACTAATAAAAGCTTCTTACATGTATTAACTCAATCCTCACACCAATCCAATGAGCTGGTAGGTGCTATTATCCCTATTTTACTAGCAGAGGAATGTCAGGTATATTGAGCATGAGTAATTAGCCAAAGCGATAGTTAGGAAGTAAGGGAGGTAGAATTTAATCTCCAACAGTCTAGCTCATTGCTTATATTATTAACCCCAGTGTTATAATACCTTGAAAATATTGTAAGAAAAAGATGTGTTTCTATGGGATAATATGGAGCTCTAAAGCCTCTAAGATGCTCAAGATCTTAGGAGGTTAATGCCACTCCTCCAAAAGATCCAGGAGGAAACTCAATACTGAAAACATCTGGCAGCACCCCCCAGTACAGAACAGTGATGGGTAGGAGGCAGGAAGAGCAGAGGAACAAATAAAGACTGAGTTATGAGGACATGATAGAGTAAGAGAGCTACTAAATGGCAGAAGTAGGATTTAAAGCCAGGCAATCAGGTTCCAGAATTCAGGTACTTACTCACTATACAATGCCACAGCTTATATGAGAGAACCTGGAGAAGAAATACCTTAAGAACAATGGTGGAATGCCAGTTAAGATTTTGGGTTTTTTCCCTTTGTGAATAATACAGTGAAATTTTTTTTTTCCTTCAGAGAATGTGCTTTCTCACAATGCAGTATAACTACATTCACTGCTAGAGGTGACCTCTGTTATTATCTATACATAATTCTGAGCCTTCTGAACATTAAGAACCTGGTGCTGAGCATCTACGAGGGCAACTTTTAAATTCTGATTTTCATAATGAAAACCTATACTTTTTTCTTTCCTTTCCAAAGCTGTTATGAATCATACAACTCCATAGGGCTTCAAGTGAAATTTCTATTTTACATATTAATTAGAATCAATAAATTGTTTAAGTACTAAAATTTAAATACTGGGGAGTCGGGATCACCTTTTTAGACATTTTCCCAAAATTTTTACTATATTAAATGTGTAGCAGTCATTAATGTCTGTATATTGTTATATTTAATTTCCTACAAAGCTAAGCAGCCTCCAACAAAATTGCTTTGTGCCTTAGTTAAATATAAGACAAGAAGGGGGAACCTATCAACATTGATACAAAATACACAAAAGACAATATGATTTCTTTTTATTCCTTTTCAATTATCCTTAAAATCCATTACAGTTCAACCTGAGAATAGATCTCCTTTGCTGAAATAAGGATGATTTAAAAAAAAAAAAAACTTTTTTTTTAAACTGGAACCCTCAGTTAACAAGACTTTATAAACTGTACTTTTTGAGGGAGAATATAAAAACACATCAGAGATAATAACATGAAGAATTCATGCTTAAAGCACTTTCAACATATGTTTGGATTCAGTCCAGATTGTGCTCAATTTTATACATTCATCATTTTGTGCTGAGCCAGTCTTAAGCAAAACTGTCAAATAAGTCACTATGTCTTAAGGGCACACAAATGCTCTCTGGCTTTCTTGGCAACCCATTCCATCAGTCTTTTCCATCTACCTTTCTTCTAAAATGTTTTTTTTTTTTTTCTCATTACATCAAAATTCTTCTCCAGCAGCTTCACTGGACCTCAGCTTACCTGTGAGGAGGGAAATATTTGATCAATTAAACTTATTCATTAACATGTTGTAAATGATTGTGAAATGCTTAAGATGGTAGCCTTCTCAGAAGTACTTGCATTTTGAAAGAGTCACGTTTTAACCTAAAGGAATCTTTAACACTAGAATTACAACAAAAGTCCATTTAGCAAGGGTAAATTTCCCAGTTCTCTACAAACTAACCCTCCAGGAAAGCACCTAAAAGATTGTTTGTTTCTCTTGTAAAGTGGAACTTTACATTAATAACGGAGTTTAACAAGATTTTTTAGGAAAGGTAAGTATATGATAAAATCCTTGAATTATTATATATTTGGGAATGCTTCTCTTTTACCTTTAAAATAAACAACACACTAGATAGATACAGAATTATTGGGCTATGATCTTTTATAATCCAAACTTTGAAAATGTGCCCCATTAATTTTGTGTGTGAATGCAGTGTGAATGAGAATTTAAAGACCAGCTTGAGATTTTGTTTTGCTTTTGTTTCATTTTGGTTTGTGAGTCATCTATTTCTTTTGTAGGAATACTTGTAAGTTTCTTTATCCTTAAAGTTGAGTAATTTTATAAGGGTATCTTGATCTTAATCATTTTCTAATATTTTTTCCCAAGAACTCTTTGATTTTCAATGTCTGTTTTTCAGAAAAGCTTTATTTTACTATGTCTTACAGTTTATGGAAATGACACCCCACTCCAGTACTCTTGCCTAGAAAATCCCATGGATGGAGGAGCCTGGTAGGCTGCTGTCCATGGGGTCGCTAAGGGTCAGACACAACTAAGCGACTTCACTTTCACTTTTCACTTTCATGCACTGGAGAAGGAAATGGCAACCCACTCCTGTGTTCTTGCCTGGAGAATCCCAGGGACAGGGGGCTGCCATCTATGGGGTCACACAGAGTTGGACACAACTGAAGTGATTTAGCAGCAGCAGCATAGTTTATGGGTAATTTCTGTTCGTCTTTCATAAGTATCAATTATTACATGTTAGATCTCCACTTTTGTCTTCAATATCAATCATCTTCTTTTGCATCCAGATTCAAATTCCAATTCTGCCACTAACCAGCTATGTGGCTTTGGATGAGTTTCATAAACTCTCTGACCTACCTGTAAAATGTGACTAATAATACTATTTGCCTTAGAGGTTTGTTATAAGGTTTGAACAAAATAATTGTGTAAAAACACTTAGCATGGTAGCCTACAGCTGGTATTAGTATTAACTATTATTATTCAAGACTTCAGACAGAAAACTGAGAGAATTGAGTATTCATTATATTATCAAGGCAGAATGAGGAACTCTTGTTTTATTTATTTATTTTTTTTATATGATAGTTTCTTTTTTTTAATTTTTTTATATTTTCATATTTATTATTATTTTTTTAAAATAATTTTTAACATTTTTAAATTTCAGGTATACACATGCTCCCCATCCTGAACCCTCCTCCCTCCCCCCTCCCCATACCATCCCCCTGGGCCATCCCAGCGCACCAGCCCCAAGCATCCAGCATCGTGCACTGAACCTGGACTGGCATCTCATTTCATACATGACATTTCACATGTTTCAATGCCATTCTCCCAAATCTTCCCACCCTCTCCCTCTCCCACAGAGTCCATAAGACTGTTCTATACATCAGTGTCTCTTTTGCTGTCTCATATACAGGGTTATCGTTACCATCTTTCTAAATTCCATATATATGCGTTAGTATACTGTATTTATGTTTTTCCTTCTGGCTTACTTCACTCTGTATAATAGGCTCTTGTTTTAAAAATCAGTTCATCTTCATCTTCCAATAAATAGAATCATCAGTCAACAAAGAAACCTCATTTTTAAAGCAATCTGGTTAGTCTTTATTTAAATAAGTTTTACTTTAATAATTATCTTTTTAAACATAATTTCCTTATTCCTTTTTGCTTCCTTTTGTTTTGTGAGCACTTCAGAGGCCTTGAGAATAAACACTTAGAAGGAGATGTATGTTAGTTGCTCAGTTGTGCTCGACTCTTTGTGACCCCATGGACTGCAGCCAATGATGCTCCTCTGTCCATGGGATTTTACAGGCAAGGATACTGGAGTGGGTTGCCATTTCCTTCTTCAGGGGACCTTCCTGACCCAGGGATAGAACCCAGGTCTTCCGCCCTGCAGGCAGATTCTTTGCCTACAGGGGAAACAGAAGGAGATGTAAATGCCATAACATACTGAGACACTGAGCATTGTTAGTCACATCTAGTCACATGAGGTTAAGGTGAGATGGCAGGCCTTGAAGCTTGAGAAAAATATTAGTGAACCCTAGAGAAAAGATGCATAATTTAGGTGGTATTTCAAATCCAGATACAAATTAATCTAAAGTACTATGGAAAGTCTGAAAAGAGTCAGGTGTTTTTTGCTGTTGTTGTTTTTTGTTTTTTCCTTTTTCAAGAAGTTTCTTCAGCAACTGCCTCTGTGTCTGTCCAACTGCTGCAAATACAGTATCAATGATAAACACCTCACTGAGCTTAAGTTCTCTGAGTCAAAACTGGAAGTAGTTTGGTGAGACCTTTATTTGGAGGAAAGCTCACTGTTTGTTTTAGCAAGAGAAATACTTGATCAGGACCATTTATAAATGAATTTTCCAGAGAAGAATTAAAGTCACAACACATCAAAGCCAAACAGGGGACTGCTTCAGTGAGCAATCAGAAAGTTTTCTTAATTTATTATTAGCATGAGCTCTTGGCTTGACTAATTACACTTAATCTCCCTTCTGTGGTAGCTACTTTTACCTGTATATTTACTTCAGGAGTTATTTGGTGTTAGGAGTAGAGATTATTCTGAAGAAAGATTTTCATTTTTCCTCTGCTGATCATTATTTTTTGGGCTGATATATATCTATGACTGATCACTCTAAAATCTGTAGAAGTTAAGCTCCATGAGGAGAGGGACCATATATGCTATACTTACCTCTGTATTCCTAATGCCCAGTATAGTGCCTGGCACCTGGTATATACTTCATTGAATGAATGAATGAATGAGAACAAGGACTCTTTGGTATGTGCACCTCAGTATTCTGTGTTACTTGTATATAATCTTTGTCATTCTCTGTCTTGAATATACTTATTCTCTCCCTGATACAGTTACTTTTCTTCTAAGAACAAGTACTTAATCATAAATTTCTTTCAAAGGGAGCACAATGTGAACATTTTCTATAATAATATGGTCAGCAATCTGTGATAAAGGTTGGAGTTTGAATAAATTTAATTGATGAGTTATACAACATCTTAGCCTAAAATCAAAGCTGGAGAATGGCTCATTTGGAATGATGATTCACTTACAGGAGATAAAGACAGAGAATGAAAGAGACAAGGAGAAAAACCCATCCAAGGATGCCTTCTCAAGGTGGCTACTCTTACCAGTGACTGATTTCAGGCTCCTTCTGACTCTTGTGAGAAGACTTGTTAGGAAATGTTTCTAAGAATGGTCTTCTCCAGAGAAACAAGGAGAAAGCATTCATTCATTGAATTTCATTCTTCATTGGTCAAGGGTTACCCTAAGAAGCATTAATTGCCTTGTACTTTCAGATTGCATTTGTGTGAGCAATGGGGAAGGTACCCTGGAGGTGGGAATGGCAACCCACTCCAGTATTCTTGCCTAGAGAATCCCATAGACAGGAGCCTGGCAGACTATAGTCCATAGGGTTGCAAAGAGCTGGACAGGACTGAAGTGACTGAGCATGCACGAGCAATAAATAAGTAGGTTCCCATCATGACATTTCTATGGTATCAGAGAAGCCCAGGGCAGGAGACAATATATATTTAGTTCAGACTTGAGGGGAGGTACTGTCAGTGTTCACCTGTACCAAGCTGGTCAAAATCTGTGGGAAACTGGTTACAATAGATGTGGCTGGAGTAAGAAGTGAGGCTGAGAGATTTGAAGTGGTACATAAGAGCTATTCCATGCAAATAGTTAAATGACTAATCACTTACAAATATGCTTTGAAAAATATGTTTCAGATAGCACCATTGAGATCCAAAAGAATACTTGGGCTGCAATTCAATCTATGAATTCTGTAGCTGCTTCTGAATCACATACACTTTACTCTGATGTTTTGACATTAGCAGAGTCTCAAGATTGAATTCCAAGATGATATTCAACTAAAATGTATTTTAAGAGAATAAAAATTATGAAAACAAATGAAGTGTAAGGCAAATTGGAATTTAAAGGAGATAAAGACACACTGTTCTCCTAACAAAGGCAATATTATTTTTGTAGAATTTGCAGGTATTTAACTGAAATAAGATTTCATCAAGAAATATTTATGTTTAGCCTGATTTTTAAACTGTTTCTGAAAACTTGACACTTAGATACAGTGTACATGCAAAATAAAGTCAGACCCACTCACATTTAGAGTCATATCTGCAAGGAAGATGGCTTTATTCTTCTATTCTCTGGATAGGGTTGCCCATAGTAACCTAACACCTGTCATGTCAAACACTGCTAGAATAAATACACTCACATCATGATGCCTAACAAAGAAACTTAGCCTGACCATTGCTACCAGAAGCCATAATCAGAATGGCTGTGCTCCATAATATACTTATTCATCAAGGTCAAACAGTGATTAATCATAATCAAGTAGTTTTCCTCATTTAAGTGTAGTCTGCTAACATAAACTTGATTTTAAATGCTGATCCTAGCTCAGTTCCAGGAGCCTAGAGCTACTTTAATTTTCATTTCACTACTCAAGATACTCTTTAAGGTGCATTCAAGAAACAAGAGGATCATATAATTTGGCTGAGTCCCAAAATGTCATGTTATACTTCAAGGAAAATATCGATATTTTTGTGGACTGAAACTACTCTTGCACTAGAAATTACTGGTGAATTTGTAAATTAGCTAAAGATCAACTTCCATCATAAGTTACACACTGACACATCTAGGCCCCAGGGATGTGGAAAAATACATGTACCCATTGAGTGCAGATGAGTCTGCAGGTTGCTTTGGCAGGTCGAGTAAGAAGTTGGATCCCCAGACCAATATGTATTTCTCTTTCCTGGCAGCTTTCAGATCAAGTACATGACATAAAATGATGTAGTGTTCATACATTTGTAGCATATTCTGTATATTAAAGGTGTTTTATTCATGTCACTGTGATTTCTCTAAGTTTAATTGAAGAAATAAAAATTGAGACCTCTCTGACTCTCACCATTCTACTTACAAAATTAAAATAATGAAAAATCAAGTATTTGTGGCAAAAAAATCTGATAGGTGGATAAGTGGAATGTTACTGTTTCTTACATTTTTCAAAATCCTAATATAGCACATGGGTACAGAAGAAAGGAAAGAAAGGAACATTCAACCAAACTGCTTTTTCTCTGGCCTACATGTGGAAATATATTACACATTCAAAAACCTGAACACTCACTAACATCCTAGACATTCTCTATGTAAAACAAGAGTGAAATACACAGAACTGCTTACTAGAACTTTGAGGGAAAGATAATCTGATATTTATACAAACTTATTAAAAGAAAACAAAGTTTTCAGTAAGAGTTTTGGGGTTGCTTCAACTTTGTTCAGATGAAGAAAACAAGACTTTGAGCTTCTTTAAAGGAAAAAGTTATATATGAATGAAGAATTGATTTAATCCTTCTTGATCCAAGGTATCCCAGAATACCAACATTATGTAGTGCATCCCTCCTTGTTCATAATGTATTAAAAGGCATCCTAAATGTTTTACTGAAGGCATTTTGAAATGAAGGTTTCTTCAAGTAATATACCTTTCTTAGAAAACAGCTACTTGTTGGCTTTTCTCTACCCTGGTTGTCCATGTTGTGTTCTGTTGAAGGCCTACAAAGACTTCTCTGTATCTCTCTACAGACACACTTGATTGTGTATGTACAGTGGGGCTTCTGTGGAAACTGGTTATTAAGAAACTGTTATGCCTTTGTCCATCTTTAAAGTGCGATAAAATAATGAGTTAGTAAACCAAATTGAAATGTCATTCCCTTTGAATGAAGGTTATGAGAAGTGGCAATTTTTAATCACTTGCATTAGATATGAATGTAACAGACAAGATACATGAGATGCTTAAAGAAATTAATTCGATATTTGGCAAAACTAATACAATTATGTAAAATTTAAAAATAAAATAAAATAAAAAAAAAGAAATTAATTTTACTTAGGGTAGTGAGAAAGCACAGCAAATTCCTATGAGGGGGAAATGGTGGATAAATTCTATTTGACGTCATGGTGAATAATTTTAAATGGTTTTAAAAGTAGCTATTACAATCAAGATTTTTTTTTTTTAATAAAAAGGAAAATAGAGTAAGAAAATAATTGAGAAAATCATTTGATCCTTGCAATTCACTTTTAATTTGTTCTAAACTTTCAGTATAACCATGAAATATTTATGTCTAATAAATGATAATGTGTGCAACAACAACAAAAATGTTGTTGAACACATTAGGAAAGTTTGCCCAAAGGCGAGCTAATTATGCCTTTATAGGTCTTACTTAAATTTATGATTATGTTCTGATTTAGCTTTATCCTTTTTATATAAGTTTCTGTGGAATTCCTCATGTATGATGTGCTCCATTTACTGAGGGCATTTATAAATGGTGTTGACCCATTATTTGCATACACCTTGGCCTTCTTATGGCAGAGGAGTAAGAAAATAGAGAAGTTGAAAGATCAAGAGGTGACATGTTTAGAGTGACAATTAAATGGTACTTTAAGGTTCCCATAACAGGCTTCACAGTCTTGAGGTAAATACACATACATTTGTAACCATAAGAAAAATCAGAGTAAAAACCATTTCATACTTTTCCAGAAAGTGAGTGTGATAACTAGGCCTTAGAATATAGAAAAATGGTAACTTTTAGTTACTATTATATTATAGGAACAGAAAAGGTAATTAATCCACAGCACTAACATTTTCCTCACACCAACATTTAGGGGTTTCAGCGAAGGAAATCAAGAAACTGAGGGAAAAATCTATCAGAAAGAAGTGAGAGGAAATTTAGCGCATGAAGGAAAAAAATTATACTAAAAACATCAAAGTACTGACAAAGTCAGGTTCATTATGGCTGTCTTCAGATACCACCTGATTCTATACATTTTAATATATATTCTACCATAAATATCTTTAATTAACTAAGAAGGTTGATACAAATGTAGTCTCTTCACATCTCGTACATTAATAGCATGTTATCTATTTTCTGGCTATAATTAAACCTAATGATAGTAATAGATCATTATTATTGATAAAATGCTTATGGGACATCAGGAAGTACGTGAAGTATTTTGCATGCAACATCTCATAAAATCCTTATGACCACTTTCTACAAGGAGAGGTTAGTGAATGATTCACAGTTCCCAGATGCAGAAACACAGGCTCACAGAAGAGAAGTAATCTGCTTGAGGTCACAAGAATAATCATTGGTACAGCTGGAATTTGAATGTGTATCTCTGTGTGACTCCAAAGGTTATGTGCTAACCACTCCAGGACAACTTCTCTACTGAATGCTGTATCTTCATGCATCTACTATTGGGTTAGGAAAGAAGCAGATGAGGCCAGGTGTCAATGTTGGTGTTTTTATGGCAAAACCAATAGATTCACTTCATGACATTTACTGAAGTTTCTTTTATCATGAGGAAGCATTAGAAATTATATGCCAAAGCATGAGAACCTGTGGCGGATTCATTTTGATGTTTGGCAAAACTAATACAATATTGTAAAGTTTAAAAATAAAATAAAAAAAAGAAAAAAAAAGAGAAAAAAAATGAAAAAAGATACAATATGAATTTCAAGTTCTTTTCAGTCTAGTCAGTGAAAGCAGATAAGCAAACAGACCCTTATAACGCAGAGTGATAGGAGCTATGAGGTAGAAGTGTAGGTTGCAGAGACAAGTCACAGAGACAGCAAGTCAACTTTGGTAGATATCTCAGAAGTCCTAGTGAGTCTCTTTCTGTTTTGTCATATTCATTCATTTGCTTTATTCTTTGTGTATTTTTTTTTCAATATAACAAAACAGAAAGAGATTCACAGTTAAAGAGAACAAACTAGTGGTTACTTGCAGAAAGGAAAGCGGGCAGAGCCAAGGTAGGGGTATGGGATTAAGAGATAGAAACTATTATGCATAAAATAAGCAAACAACAAAGATATATTGTATAGCACAGGGAAGTATAGCCATTATTTTGTAGTAATGAAGTATAAGCTATAAGAACACTCAATCACTATGCTGTACACCTGAAACTAATATAATATCACAAATCAACTATATTTCAATAATATATATATATATATTAAAAAAAAGAAGTCCCAGTGAGACTTGTTCATAGACAGATGTAGATAGGCAGAGAGGTGGGAGTAGCAAAAAACTGGCTTTGCAAGCAGAGGGATCATCATGTATAAAGACCTGACGAGGAGAGAGAATATGGTACATTTGAAGAACTACAGGTAGTTAAGTAAAACTATAACAACAGAACTGTTTGGTTGAGAATAATGTTTTATCTCACCTGTTCAATCTCAGGGCATGGATTTCTAGCCTCAGTGATCCACTAAAAAGTGTCCTGAAGTGAGTTCAACTATATTTTTGGAGCATATTTCATTCCAACTTCTCTTCAATGCCCTGTAAAATGTGGAATATCTGCCAGCCTGTCAACTTTCAACTGTCCCTGGATTAAAAAAGAGGTTTAAAACTACTATCTTAAAGAAGACTTTGGTACTTTGCCGATTAGTAAGATAAGTAGAAGCTATTTGAAATTCTCTACCTTGAGCATTTCAAATGACCAAAGCTGTAACGTTTCTGAGTTAGTACATGGTAAACAAATGTATTATGACTATGCAGGCACTACCATTAGAAAGTCTGAATCAGAACACATTGTCATATAGCATATGTGCATATCTTATACGACTGGGGCAGTGAGGAAGCGCTGCCCACATGGCTTATGTTTTCATTGGCAGCCCATTTGTGGCATGCTGGGTAAACAATTGAAAAGGAGTGTGGAAAAGGCATCTAGGTTAAATTACATGATACTCCTTTCACTGATGTTCCTACACTATATAGGAAAACTGAAGGCAAAAATTACTGTTAGTGTTATGGTGTTTGACTATATAGCCAGGCAAAGGCTTCATGGGGATGGTGGCATTCGAGCTGATCCCTGACAGGAACATAAACTATCAGTAGGTGCAGTTGGCAGGAAAATGTTCTGGGTTGTGGGAATAATAACAACAACAATAAAATGTAATGATTATTAAGAGCTCACTATCTGGCAGGAAATTTTGAAAATATGTCATACGTTTAGCTCATTTAGTCTTCACAACAACCCTATGTGGTAGGCATTATCATTATCCACCTTACAGATGAGGAGAATGATCTACAGAATAATCAGAAAAATGAAGTAGCATGTGTAAAGCCACAATTCTGGTAAGCATTAGAGCTGAGATTCAAAATACGGTAATCTGATCACAGAATCCATACCCTTTCTTGTCCCCACAAAGTAAATGAGTAAAGAAGCGGTAGCAGAAAGATAAAACAATGTGCCTAGAGCATGTCAAATATTCTGGAGCTACTGGGGCATAGCATATGATATTAAATGTAAATAATGAGAGTAGAAGTTAGAATAGTTTGGAAGCAGCTTATCAAAGACTTTAAAAATTATACTAAGGAATGTTTAATTGTAGAAGTAATGACTGGAGTAAGATTAGGGAATGATAATGGCTTTTAAGGATGTTAAATGACATAATGCAACCCACTTTGGGAATATAATCTTAACTATACCATTTAGAGATAAGGGCATACAGGAAAGAGAGACAAGAGGTGGGAGTGATGAAAATATTTGATGTCCCTTCTATGAGAGCTGCTGCCTTAGGTAAGTGGAGAGATAGAGAACAAATGATACATTCAATTTTTGGTGCTAGAATGGAGTGCATTAGAGGAATATGACATATTTAAAACCCATAACCCAATCCAAGTACATAACCATAATGTCGTTTATATTGTAGCCATTTCTGAATTTTCCCAGCAAAGAGATACCAGATAGTTTTTGTCGTGTCATAACCACAATAACTAATCTCAACTATAATAGTGCTTAAGAAGGTATCTTGTGTATGACAGAAAGTTAACACTTGAGAAAGAAGCCCTTATGATGAATTTTGCTTGAGGGTTATATACACTATTTTAGAGGCTTATATTTCTCACATTGTATTCAAGGGTACCATTTAATGCATTACCACATTACTTTAGCAGTAAATTTAATGTGATCCTAATTGTCTAAAATTATTATCTCCTAAAGTCTGAATTCCTATAAGAGAATGACTTAGGTATGGAAAGAATCTGGCACAATTAGCTGCTTATTGCTTGTGTATGTGTGCTAAGTTATTCAGTCATATCCAACTCTTTGCGACCTCATGGACTATAGCCCACCAGGCTCCTCTTGACAATGGGATTCTCCAGGCAAGAATACTGGAGTCTGTTGCCATGCCCTTCTCCAGGGAATCTTCCCGACCCAGGGATCAAACCTGTGTTTCTTACATCTCCTGCATTGGTAGGCGGGTTTTCTTACCACTACTCCTACCTGGGAAGCTTATTGCTTAGAGTACTAAATTGCATCTTAGAAGTTTGAGATACTATAATGAAAAATGCAATATACCTAGAATGAGAGACTCATTTTATTCTCAGATTCCCAGATGCAGTCCAGTGTATTGGTTAAAGGTACACTATCTGGGCCACACCACCTGGATTCAAATTTCAGCTTTACCACTAATTGTGTTGACCCTGACCAAGTTACTTAACAACTCTGTGCCTCAGTATCATCACTTGTAAAATTGAGATACTAAATTCACCAGCTTTAAATAGTGAAGATTATGAGTTAATGCATGCAAATCTAAAACTCTTAATACATTGCCTGGAATATGTGTAATTCAGTAAGTGGTTGCCATTATTCTAAGAATATTATATAAATTGGAGTATGTACATAAAAAATACTATTTCATATTATTTTCCATTATGTCACTAGTTTGTCTTTTATTAATTATAAATACCAACATATAAATTTTACATGTAATGGCTGCTACATTTTCTTTAAATTTTCAATTTGCCTTTGTTCAGAACTAGAAGCAGTGTTAAATATCCTATATGCTGCAAAATTGAATAAAATCTTGGCTCTATCACTTACTAATGATAGGAAAGTGACAGATTAGAAGCTTCCATTCAGAATTTATTGGCTTGTCCTTAATTATTCTCAACATCTGTGGTATATGCTTCTGTTATGAATGCTGTGGCCGATTAGTTCGCTTACAGGCATCTAGTTGACTTGTAAACAAACTAGGATAAAAAGTTGGTAGCAAAGAAGGAAAACCGTGCATGGCATGATTTCTTTACTGCAGACTGACAGACATTCCATAATTATCTGGTCTTAAGTTTTATTGTAATAAGCTTCCTACGGACATGTTTGACAGGGATCAGAATTTCTTCCTTTCCCTGTGGGAGGTGATGTAACCTTTGACACTTGCAAAAACTGATAAAACTGAACAACACATTTCAGTGTCACAGGTTTCTTCCCCCATGACCAGAGTTCCAATTATCTAACATGTTCCTTGTAAAACTCATTGCAAAGAATATAGAGGATGCTGGGTGGAGCTTGTGGCAAGGTGTGCAAATGATCATTGGTTATAAAAAAAAGAGTAGATAGTAGACACGGTATACAATAGGAACTGGTATATATTGAAAGACCTGGTATGGTAGACTTACAATTATTAGACCAAAGCATGACCCCTTGAGCCTAAGATAATTTTACTGGATGTTCAGTGGAGATGCTTGCCTTTCAGTTCAGTAGAGTTCAGTCACTAAGTCGTGTCCGAATCTTTGTGACCCCGTGGACTGAGGCACACCAGGCTTCCAACTCCCAGAGCTCACACTTGGAATTTACTCAAACTCATGTCCATAGAGTCAGTGATGCCATCCAATAATCTCATCCTCTGCCGTACCCTTCTCCTCTTGCCTTCAATCTGTCCCAACATCAGGGTCTTTTCCAATGAGTCAGTTCTTCACATCAGGTGGCCAAAGTACTGGAGTTTCAGCTTCAGCATCAGTCCTTCCAATGAATATTCAGGACTGATTTCCTTTAGGATGGACTGGTTGGATCTCCTTGCAGTCCAAGGGACTCTCAACAGTCTTCTCCAGCATCACAGTTCAAAAGCATCAGTTCTTCAGTACTCAGCTTTCTTTATAGTCCAAATCTCACATCCATACATGACTACTGGAAAAACCATACCTTTGACTAGATGGACTTTTGTCAGCAAGGTAATGTCTCTGCTTCTTAATATGCTGTCTAGGTTGGTCACAGCTTTTCTTCCAAAGAGCAAGTGCCTTTTAATTTCATGTCTGCAGTCACCATCTGCAGTGATTTGGGAACCCCCCAAAATAAAGTCTTTACTGTTTCCATTGTTTCCCCATATATTTGCTGTGAAGTGATGGGACCTGATGCATGATCTTAGTTTTCTGAATGTTGAGTTTTAAGCCAGCTCTTTCACTCTCTTCTTCCATTTTCATCAAGAGGCTCTTTAGTTCCTCTTTGCTTGCTGCCCTAAGGGTGGTGTCATCTGCATATCTGAGGTTATTGGTATTTCTCCCGGCAATCTTGATTCCAGCCTGTGCTTCATCCAGCCCAGGGTTTCTCATGATGTACTCTGCATATAAGTTAAATAAGCAGGGTGACAATATACAGTCTTGACATACTCCTTTTCCGATTTGGAATCAGTCTCTTGTTCCATGTCTAGTTCTAACTATTGCTTACCTTTAGTGTTATACATTTTTATTTTAGCAAACATCAAAATGTAAGCAGAAATCAAAGAAAGAGGGAGAGAAAATAAGCTATTGATTTCCCCATGTTGTCGTAACCTGGAGCCTAATTGAAGGTCAGTTTATGTATCCATCTTAAAGATATGTTTGTATCAGGCATCATGGTTTCCTGATACACAAGCCAAAAGAGGCTATTGAAAAGAAGAATATTTCAGCTGATACAAACATTCTTTTAGGAAAATCAGACCTAAAAAAGATCAACTACAAAATAATTTGGCTGCTTATCAAGACCCCAAATAAAAGAGGGGTATCTTGACCAGATTGATAGATTGAATACAGGGCAGAGTGGGAGACTTTAAGTGTTCTGTTAGTCATTGATCCATAACTGAATCTAAAAAATGTATTTATATCTCAGGTGATTAACACCTACTTCTATCTTCAGTTCATTCTGTTCTGTAGCAGTAAATGCATATGTTATCTTCACCTTTTCCACATTCCATAGTGATAAATCTCATGTTAAAAATCTGACTGCTTATGAGGCACATAGAGTGAATAGAAGGGAAAGAAAAACAAGATGGTTCTCTGATTCACTGTAATGGTGCTCCCTCCGAATTTATACTTCCCTCTTATCCTCAGCTCCATGGGCTTTTATAGTATATATTCAGGTATACAAATACTGTCCATGGAGTCCCTGTCTCACAATATCTTATGAAAGAGACTTGGAGAACTGCTTTGTAAGTGCAAGGGGAAAGTCTGGCTCATGTCTGGCTTGTATGCTTCATAGACAAGTCCAGTTTCTGATCAGAGCATAGTACAAATTGGCAAGAATTTAGGGAATGATTATAAATGGACACAAAGTTTCTTTTGGGGATGCTGGAAATCTTCTAAAATTAGACTTGGGTAATGGGTGCATAGCACTGCAAATATACTAAAATTCACTGAATTGTACACTTATAATGGGTGAATTTTATGATTTGTATAATATTATTTCAATAAGCAGTTTTTAAAAAAATTGGCAAGAACTACTTTCTGAACAAATAATCTACACAATGCTAAAAACCTAGATGAAAATTAAAAAGTAGAATTCATATATGGATGCTATATCTACAGCAACAGTACTAAAATTACCTGGATTGTGAATTACTCTGCAGGAGAAAAGGCCCTATATCTCCCACGCCCTACTTCCATCCCAACTCCACTCAAATTTTCTTATTTATTATTGTAAAGAAAACTACACTAAACACTTACCTGGAGATAATGGCATTTACAGCAATAGGTTGATGGCTGTTCATTTCTTTTACATGAGACCTAGCTTAACAAAACTTTTAGCAGTAAGGTATCTCTGCAGTCAGGCCTCTTTTTTTTTTTTTTTTTCCTTCTCTCTCTCTTCTGTTTCAGCATTACCCACGTAGACTCACATACACCTTGCCTGTGCTTTTGGACTAGCCTCCTGTCCAGCTGAAGACTGTTGAATATTCTAGTCTTCTGATCTACCCTACACAAAATGTTTGATATTTTCCAAATATCTGCTGTTTGGCTAACAGTGTTTTAAACTATTCACTTAAGATCAAGGGTCTACTTCTTTCTTTGTATCACAGAACCTAATAATTGTTCTAGCCAAGAAGGGTAACCGAACACAATAGTCACTTCACCTTAGATAAAAAATAGTGTCTAACTTATAAACAAGACTGTTTAAAAGAATATGAAAGGAAACAGTTGGTAGATTGATATGTATGTAGAATGAAGTTGGCCTTGTAAGTTGGCCCTATCAATATAGTGTTGTGACCTGCATTGAATTAGGCTGAGCTCCACAATTTGTGCGTGGGAGAGTAGGGTGGATTATCACATCATTTCATATTTGTTTTCAGAACCCATGTATTGTCTGGCTTTAGTGATAAAGATTTCAGTTGCTCAATACACTTATGAAATTTGAAAGCAGCCCTTACAATTTCAAGGAGTACACCTTAAGGTCTTTCGTATAATCCAGTGTAATTTAACACTGGAGTGATTTACCTTTGCATTATCATATGCAGGAATAATTCTTGGCTCTGAATTCAGAATCCCTTATCTGTCCTTCATCCTTTTACATTTGCAACTTCATATCTAAAGGTCTTATGAAGCTCCAAACATTTGTCTGTTCTACTTTTTCAAACTATTCTCTAAAAATAATGTATGCACATTTCAGCTCCCTTAACTTCCAAATTTGTGTCATTCTCTAGCTATTTCTTTCACGTGGAATCCTTTCTTTCTCTGAATTATTTTATGGCCCTCATCTTATTAACACCCAGTCAAAATTTTTCTCCTCTATGTCTTTTCTGATCACTTCACTTGTCTTTCATGTAGGAGTACAAATTCTAGCGTTAGCATTACATCTCAGAGGTTTTATTAATTGGCCAAAATCAAACTAAAGGGATTTCCCCTTGAGGACAAATTACCATTTTTTCATAACTCCACAAAGTCTTATGATATTTGTTAGTTTTCAGGTAAAAAAGGAACAGCCCCTATTAATAAACATGTTATATTTGGTTAATCACCCAGATATTCCAATTTGCCAAAAAATAAACTTTATTACAGTGGTGTTGAGTTCATGCCTTTTCTTGAGAAGGCATAACATGACTTTATCTCTGGGCTTTCTATTTTGTTCATTGATCTATATTTCTGTCTTTGTGCTAGTACCATACTGTCTTGATGACTGTGGCTTTGTAGGAGAGCCTGAAGTCAGGCAGGTTTATTCCTCTAGTTCCATTCTTCTTTCTCAAGATTGCTTTGGCTGTTTGAGGTTTTTTGTATTTCCATACAAATTGTGAAATTATTTGTTCTAGCTCTGTGAAAAATACCATTGGTAGCTTGATAGGGATTGCATTGAATCTATTATACAGAGTGAAGTAAGCCAGAAAGAAAAACACCAATAAAGTATATTAAAGCATATATATGGAATTTAGAAAGACGGTAACAATAACCCTGTATGCAATACAGCAAAAGAGACACAGATGTATAGAACAGTCTTTTGGACTCTGTGGGAGAGGGAGAGGGTGGGATGATTTTGGAGAATGGCATTGAAACATGTATAATATCATATACGAAATTAATCGCCAGTCCAGGTTCGATGCATGATACTGGATGCTTGGGGATGGTGCACTGGGACAATCCAGAGGGATGGTATGGGGAGGGAGGTGGGAGGGGAGTTTGGGATGGGGAACACGTGTATACCTGTGGCGGATTCATGTTGATGTATGTCAAAACCAATATAATATTGTAAAGTAATTAACCTCCAATTAAAATAAATAAATGTATTAAGAAAAGAAGGCATAACATGAACTTTTGTTGAGCAAGTATACGGAAAGATTTGATAAATCAAGTGGTCTGAAATTGTATACTAAATCCCAAATGAATATGAGAAAAAAATTAGAAAAGTTTTGTAAAATTTTGAAAATAAATAAAACTGGCCAAAGTATTTCTATTTTATTAGGATGAAAGAGCATGAGTGTCTTGTTCAGAAATCATTGAGATAGTCTATCTCCATATCATCAAAACAAGTAATAAAGAAAAAAAAAAAAAAAACTCAAAGCTTTAGTTCTTATTTAGAGTGTATTATGTGCCTACCTGCCTTCCTTACTTCCTATTCTCTATCTCTATCTCTATTTATTCTTACTGTTTTCCTCTCATGAAACACTTCACTTCCTCTAAATTTCCCTGCATACATTCCCCTAAGAAGAAAGACAGTATACTAGGAAAGATCAGCAGATTGTGACAAGTCCCACGGCCTAAATTTTATTTAATACACACATTTATTCCAGTGTTTATTTTCATTAATCTATAGACAGCTAAAGTCTTACTTAAGAATTAGGTTTTCATAGATGTGACATAATTTTTAGACAATCAAAGCAGTAACATATGATTTGAATTTATATTTCTTTTATCAGTGTGACTTCATGTTATTTTAACAATGCACACATCAAGGAAAAGTAAAATCCATTGGTATTTAATTTCTCATTAAATATTTTCTTGTCCAGTATAACTTGTTTTTAACTTTACATTTCAGCTTTTAAATCTAGAGGTAAAATTTTATTGGAGGGCCAAAAGGTTTTTTATCTGTAATCCATCAGGAAATAGGCAGTGATCATATCCTAAACTTCCCCTTGTCTATTTCCTGAGATACTACCACATCTTTCCTGCTCTACTGGGGGAAATGTCCAAGCCAAGAATCATAGTTTCTTCTAGGACTGTTTTCACAGAGATAGTCATATCTGTCAGACAATAGGAAATGTGATACTTTCCTTATCTTTTCTCTGTTTCAAAAATCTTTTGGAACCAGCTAGGTCACTAATAGCCAAGAGGGTTATGCATCTGTGAAACTTACATTTAAGACCATTTTCCTTCTACAAGGATGCTATCATCCTCTCTTATCAATAATAGCAACCTTATAACCTTCTGTTTCCAACTTTGTTAACTTGCAAATGAGTTTTCTTTTTCATTTGTTTGTTTGTTTTACTACAGTACAGGTTGAGCACACTAGATCTACAGAAAGATTTTAGTTAGTGAATCAGTTTTAGGCACCAAAGAAATGTCTGCCTTCTTCCCTATACCACCTGGCAGTTCTGCCATCAAAGTAATTCCTTTAGGTTAGGGCAGTGTCTTAAGAAAGTTTCAATTTAAGTAAAACTGTATTGCCTACAAAGAATAAAATCATTAGCAGTTACTAAATTGTCTGCATAGGTTATCTAGGAGTAGCAATGGAAAACATGAGAAAATCTTGGGAGGAGAATAACTGTTACCTTTTGATGAGGGAGAGGAAAGCAAGTTTTTACTCTGCAGGAAAAGGATATTTGTACTGAATTTTCTGTAAGAGTTTCTCAGTAATATGAGGACACAGATGCCTAGACGAGACAAGTAAATGTAAGAAGGGAGATTTATGTAAATAGGAGGGAGAAGAGAGCTAAAGATAGCCCTCAAAACTTAGCTTGGAGCCAGCTTTGATGTACAATAGGAGATTTGAAAGTCAAAAATATACATAAATGTCATGCTTTTGCATGTGACTGTGTATGGATGTGTGCACATGTCCATGCACATGCAGGCAAATATGGATGCATAACTATCTTCATTTTACAGTGTTCTGCATTTTAAATAATATAGCATACACTAAAGCGTTTGACTGTGTGGATCACAACAAACTGTGGAAAATTCTTCAAGAGATGGGAATACAAGATCATTTTACCTGTCTCCTGAGAAACCTGTATGCAGGTCAAGAAGCAACAGTTCGAACCAGACATGGAACAATAGACTGATTCAAAACTGGGAAAGAAGTACAACAAGGCTGTATATTGTCACCCTGCTTATTTAACTTCTATGCAGAGCACATCATGCAAAATGCTAGGCTGGATGAAGTGCAAGCTGGAATCAAGATTAGCAAGAAAAATATCAACAACCTCAGATGTACAGATGATACCACTCTAATGGCAGAAAATGAAGAGGAACTAAAGAGCCCCTTGATGAGAGTAAAAGAAGAGAGTGAGAAAGCTGACTTAAAATTCAACATTAAAAAAACTAAGATCATGCCATCTGATCCCATCACTTCACGGCAAATAGATGGGGAAAAAGTGGAAGCAGTGACAGATTTTACCTTCTTGGGCTCCAAAATGACTGTGGACAGTAACTGCAGCTAAGAAATTAAAAGATGCTTGCTCCTTGGAAGAAAAGCTATGACAAACCCAGACAGCATATTAAAAGGCAGAGACATCACTTTGTCAGCAAATGTCCACATAGTCAGAGATATAGTTTTTCCAGTACTCATGTACAGACATGATAGTTGGACCATAAAGAAGGCTGAAGAATTGATGCTTTTGAATTGTGGTGCTGGAGAAGATTCTTGAGAGTCCTTTGGACAGCAAGGAGAACAAATCAGTAAAACCTAAAGGAAATCAGTCCTGAATATTCACTGGAAGGACAGATGCTGAAGCTGAAACTCCAATACTTTGGCTACCAGATGCAAAGAGCTGATTCACTAGCAAAGACCTGATGCTGGGCAAGACTGAAGACAAAAGGAGAAGGGGGCAGCAGAAGATGAGATGGTTAGATAGCATCACCGACTCAATGGACATGAGTTTGAGCAAACTCCAGAAGATAGGGAAAGAGAGGAAAGCCTGATGTGCTGGAGTCCCATGGGTCACAAAGAGTTGGACACGACTTAGTGACTGAACAACAACAAAGCATAAAAAGACTGATAATTGACACGGATTTTAAAGTAAAATAATCCTTGGAACCAGGCTAAAAACACAGAAGGCTTGTAAATGGTCCACATCATGTCACTAATTAGAGTCCTAAGGAAATTTACAGAAAAGAAGACTTTAAAAAAAAGATTTAAAAAAGAAGATAAAAGTGTGCCTTAATACCTATTTGACCATTTCTGCCTCACTGTATGTCAACAGCTCCTATTTTCCACTAGGAACTTTGATAGGGTAAAAAGTTCAAATCTCTCTTGATCTTCAGTGGCTTAAAAGAAATATACAGTTGTACTCTGTGTAGCAAGAACATTTCTAACGTCTTCTAACCATTCCTTGATACTGTCAACAAAACATAATATATTCTCTGGTCAAAGAGGATTTCAATTATTTAATAGAAGCATTCAGTTCAGTTCAGTCGCTCAGTCGTGTCCGACTCTTTGTGACACCATGAATCGCAGTACTCCAGGCCCCCCTGTCCATCACCAACTCCTGGAGTTCACTCAAACTCATGTCCATCGAGTCGGTCTTCCCCTTCTCCTCCTGCTCCCAATCCCTCTTAGCATCAGAGTCGTTTCCAATGAGTCAACTCTGCACGAGAAATAATAGAAGCATTAATTGCATAAAAGAGTATTTCTAAAGTAATTTAGGTTCAGCCAAGTGGACAAAAGAATAAAACTTTGTATCAAGAACAGTAGTTTCCCAACTGGAAAAGGTATAACAAAAACTGGGGACAAAAAATTGAAACTCAATGATCGAGGAAGTTATAATGAGAAAGCAGTAAGTTTAATGTTCAGTACAGTTCAGTTGCTCAGTCGTGTCTGACTCTTTGAGACCTCATGGACTGCAAGATGCCAAGCTTCCCTGTCCCTCACCAACTCCAGGAGCTTCCTCAAAAACATATCCATCGAGTCAGAGATACCATCTAACCATCTCATCCTCTTTCATCCCCCACTCCTCTTAACTTCAAACTTTCCCAACATCAGGGTCTTTTCCAATGAGTCAGTTCTTCACATCAGGTGGCCAAAGTATTGGAATTTCAGCTTCAGCATCAGTCCTTCCAATGAATATTCAGGACTGATTTCCTTTAGGATGGACTGGTTGGAACTCCTTCCATTCCAAGGGACTCTCAAGACTCTTCTCCAACACCACAGTTCAAAAGCATCAATTATTCAGCACTCAGCTTTCTTCATAATCCAATTCTCACATCCATACATAACTACTGGAATAACCATAGCTTGGACTAGACGGACCTTTGTTGGCAAAGTAATGCTTCCGCTTTTTAATATGCTGTCTATGTTGGTCATAACTTTTCTTCCAAGGAGCAAGCATCTTTTAATTTCATGGCTGAAGTCACAATCTGCAGTGATTTTGGAGCCAGAGAAAATAAACTCTGTAACTGTTTTCCTTTATTTCCACATCTTTTTGCCATGAAGTGATGGGACCTGATGCATGATCTTAGTTTTCTGAATCTTGAGTTTTAAGCCAACTTTTTCACTCCTCTCTTTCACTTTCATCAGAAGGATCTTTAGTTCCTCTTCACTTTCTGCTGTAAGGGTGGTGTCATCTCAATAGCTGAGGCTATTGATATTTCTCCCAGTAATTTTGATTCCAGCTTGTGCTTCATCCAACCTGCCATTTTGCAAGATGTACTCTGCATAGAAGTTAAATATGCAGGGAGACAATATACAGCCTTGACATACTCCTTTCCAGATTTGGAACCAGTCTATTGTTCCATGTCCAGTTCTAACTGTTGCTTCTTGACCTGCATACAGATCTCTCAGGAGGTAGGTCAGGTGGCCTCACATTCCCATCTCTTTAAGAATTTTCCACAGTTTGTTGTGATCCACACAGTCAAAGGCCTTGGCATAGTCAACAAAGCAAAAGTAGATGTTTTCTGGACCTCTCTTTTTCGATGATCCAACAGATGTTGGCAATTCAATCTCTGGTTCCTTTGCCTTTTCTAAATCCAACTTGAACAACTGTAAGTTGTTGGTTCACGTACTGTTGAAGCCTGGCTTTCAGAATTTTGATTATTACTTGCCTAGCATGTGAGATGAGTGCAACTGTGCAGTAGTTTGTACATTCTTTGGTGATGCATTTCTTTGGGATTGAATGAAAACTGACCTTTTCCATTACTGTGGCTACTGCTGAGTTTTCCAAATTTGCTAGCACATTGAGTGAAGCACTTTCACAACATCATCTTCTAGGATTTGAAATAGCTCAACTGGAATTCCATAAATTCCACTAGCTTTGTTCCTAGTGATGCTTCCTAAAGCCCATTTGACTTTGCATTCCAGGATGTCTGGCTCTACGTGAGTGATCACACCATCATGGTTATCTGGGTCATGAAGATCTTTTTTGTATAGTTCTTCTGTGTATTCTTGCCACCTCTTCTGGATATCTTCTAGTTCCATTAAGTCCATATCATTTATGTCTTTATTGTGCCCATCTTTGCATAAAATGTTCCCTTGGTATCTTTAGTTTTCTTGAAGAGATCTCTAGCCTGTCCCACTTCAGTATTCTTGCCTTGAGAACCCCATCAACAGCATGAAAAGGCAAAAAGATAGGACACTGAAAGATGAACTCCCCAGGTCAGTAGGTGTCCAATATGCTATTGGAGATCAATGGAGAAATAACTCCAGAAAGAATGAAGAGATGGAGCCAAAGCAAAATCCCAGGTGTCAATGTGACTGGTGATGAAAGTAAATTCTGATGCTGCAAAGAGCAACTTTGCATAGAAACCTGGAATGTTAGGTCCATGAATCAAGGCAAATTGGAAGTGATCAAACAAGAGATGGCAAGAGTGAACACCAACATTTTAGGAATCAGTGAACTAAAGTGGACTGGAATGGGTGAATTTAACTCAGATGACCAGTATATCTACTACATTGGGCAAGAATCCCTTAGAAGAAATGGAGTAGCCATCAGAGTCAACAAAATAATCTGAAATGCAGTACTTGAAAACAATCTCAAAAATGACAGAATGGTCTCTGTTCATTTCCAAGGCAAATCATTCACTGTCACAGTAATCCAAGTCTATGCCGTGACCAGTAATGCTGGAGAAGCTGAAGTTGAACAGTTCTATGAAGACCTACAAGACCTTCTAAAACTAACACCCAAAAAAGATGTCCATTTCATTATAGGGGACTGGAATGCAAAAGTAGGAAATCAAGAGATACCTGGAGTTTCAGGCAAATTTGGTCTTGGAGTACAAAATGACGGAGGTGAAAGGCTAACAGAATTTTGCCAAGAGAACACACTTGTCATAGCAAACACCCTCTTCCAACAACCCAAGAAAAGACTCTACACATGCATTTCACCAGACGGTCAATACAGAAATCAGATTGATTATATTCTTTGCAGCCAGTGATGGAGAAGCTCCATACAGTCAGCAAAAACAAGACTGGGAGCTGAATGTGGCTCCAATCATGAACTCCTTATTGCCAAATTCAGACTCAAATCTAAGAAAGTAAGGAAATGGACCTACTTTCAGTATGACCATTCAGGTATGACCTAAATCAAATCCCTTATGATTATATAGTGAAAGTGACAAATAGATTCAAGGGATTAGATCTGATAGACAGAGTGCCTGAAGAAGTACGGACAGAAGTTCGTGACATTATACAAGAGGCAGTGATCAATACCATCCCCAAGAAAAAGAAATGCAAAAAGGCAACATGGTTGCCTAAGGAGGCCTTACATATAGCTGAGAAAAGAAGAGAAGCAAAAGGCAAGGAGAAAAGATATATCCTTTTGAATGCAATGTTCCAAAGAATCACAAGGAGTGATAAGAAAGCCTTCCTAAGTGATCAGGGCAAAAAAATAGAGGAAAACAACAGAATGGGAAAGATGAGAGATCGCTTCAAGTTTTCTGTAACTAAGCTTAAATGTCCAGGCTCAGTGTTTTCATCCTTTTCAAGAAAGAAGGGAGTGAAATTATCAAGTTTAAGTTAATTGTCTTAGTGATAATAAAGTCTATCATCTAAGTTCATGAAATTACTTTGTATGATGCATTGTGCCCACTAAATCCATATGTTGAAGCCCTCACCCCTCAATGTGATAGTATTTGGAGAAGGAGCCTTTGGGAGATAATTTGGTTAGGTGAGGTAATGAGTCTGTGGCTCTCATGATGGGATTAGTGCCATAATAGAAAGGGATTTCCTGATAGGGATCACTTCCCTGGTGGCTCAGATGGTAAATAATCTGCCTGCAATGCAGGATAACTGGGTTCAACCCCTGGGTTGGGAAGATCCCCTGGAGAAGGGAATGGCTACCCACTCTAGTATTCTTGCTTGGGAAATTCCATGGGCAGAGGACTCTGATGGGTTACAGTTCATGGGTTTGAAAAGGGTTGGACATTATTTAGTGACTAACACTTTCACTTTTCAGGAAGGGACAAAGAGACGTCACTTTCTCCCTCCTTTCCATGTAAAGACACAGTAATAAGACAGACATCTATAAGCCATGAAAAGAATTTTACGAGACATTGACCATACTGACAGCTTGACCTTAGATATCTGGTCTCCAAAACAGTGAGAAAATAAATTTCTACTGTTTAAGCTACTCAGTATACAGTATTTTGATATGGCAGTTTAAGTTTCTTCAGACAGGGAAACCTGATTAAAAGTCATTAAAACAGAACCTAGGACTTTTAGTTTACTAAAAGACTAACTGACTGACATGTCAAAATGTGATCTGTCCAACAAAAAGTAAATGCTGAATTAATTTACAGGAATTAAATAGTAGATTCCCCATGAGAACAACAGGTGATACTTTTCTCTAACTCTGTGAGGCAACTTCTTCAATGTTATACTAAATTCAAGAAACTTCATTTTAAAGGGGAGTGATACAAAGCAACATCCAAAAGAGGATAATCATTGTTATAAGAGGAGGCAGGGTGAAAAATAAAGCAGGACCTAATGGCCAAAGAACTAAACAGACATTTCTCCAAAGAAGACATACAGATGGCTAACAAACACATGAAAAGATGTTCAACATCACTTATTATCAGAGAAATGCCAATCAAAACCATGATGAGGTACCATTTCACTCTGGCCAGAATGGCTGCTATCAAAAAGTCTACAAACAATAAATGCTGGAGAGGGTGTGGAGAAAAGGGAACCCTCTTATCTGGTCGGTGGGAATGAAAACTAGTATAGCCACTATGGAGAACAGTGTGGAGATCCTTAAAAAACTAGATATAGGACTGCCATAAAACCCAGCAATCTCACTACAGGCATACACACTGAGGAAACCAGAATTGAAAGAGACACATGTACCCCAATGCTCACCATAGCACTGTTTACAATAGCTAGGACATGAAAGCAACATAGATGTCCATCAGCAGATGAATGGATAAAAAAGCTGTGGTACATATACACAATGGAATATTACTCAGCTATTAAAAAGAATGCATTTGAATCAGTTCTAATGAGGTAGATGAAACTGGAGCCTATTATACAGAGCAAAGTAAGTCAGAAAGAAAAACACCAATACAGTATATTAA